>NC_065901.1:2424242-2727272 GCF_905147045.1 Nymphalis io | reverse complement strand
CTCGTTGAAATCAAAATTAAAATGGCATCAACTTTGTAATGGAGCCGTGTTTTGAATGTTTTATTGGCGCCTAGAGCAAGCTTTGTAATTCCAATAAGGTATCTTTTAACCTTAAACCTGCACCAGGGAAAAATGTTCTATAATCGGTCGTGATAAAGTTGTATTTCGAATACGCTTTTTGATGAAAATGATAGCTTCTGACACCGAAATCCGAGTTGAACGGTATTCTTACGTTTATTAATATACTCTGGGCTTATAAGGTGAGCCGAGCCAAGTAAATAAATATTATACAAGTTGAAAACTACGGCGTTGAATAAAATTTTTAGATTTCTAGTTATACATACATATGTTTAACATATCTTTAGTTAAAATGTTCCAAATTGAAAAACTACATAAGTTAATAAGCATTCAAAGTGAAGTATATCATAATATATCAATCATTTTAAATACAAAAGATTAAACAAAATATTACAACTGGAATTTAATTTGTATTGAGATTTATATAACGTAATGACTTATCTAAATCTAAGAACTTATCTAAAAATTTCCTAATAAGCAATAACAACACAAACATACAAGACAACATCAAAAATGCATAGCAACGATCACCCCAGCCCCTTCCAAATATTCACAAAAGCACAGAAGACGAATCAACTATAACACTTAAAACACATCTTCCAAGCCGGCTGGTCACCGTGGAAGAATACGACCACAACCCTCTAGCAAAGCCACAAAACCATGTAACCAACCGAAACAAAGAATACAAGAGCCTTTAAAAATTGGAACTTATAATGTTATTTACTGGTGGTAGGGCTTTGTGCAAGCTCGTCTGGGTAGGTACCACCCACTCATCAGATATCCTACCGCAAAACAGCAGTACTTGTTATTGTTGTGTTCCAGTTTGAAGGGTGAGTGAGCCGGTGTAATTACAGGCTCAAGGGACATAAAATCTTAGTTCCCATGGTTGGTGGCGCATTCGCTATGTAAGCGATGGTTGACATTTCTTACAATGCCAATGTCTAAGGGCGTTTGGTGACCACTTACCATCAGGTGGCCCATATGCTCGTCCGCCTTCCTATTCTATAAAAAAAAAAGTCAGATCCATAGCAACACAAAACTAAAAGTGAAGTCATTAGACAAAAAACACAAGGAAAAAGAGGAGTAGGCAAACCGAGGAGAATATAGGCTGATGACTTCGCGGAAGTAGATTCGCAGGGAGCGAATGACGGAAGGCAGCAGTGCACAGGGAAAGTTGAAAGAAGCTGGAGGAGGCCTTCACCCGCGGATGGGTCCATACCGCAAGAAATACAAAAAAATAATAAAACAAAAAAAAAATTATCATGTATACAATATACATGATAAATGTTTTTTACCATGTATAGTTATGGGAATAAATAATTAAGAATAAATAAAGGCTTTATTATTGTTACTATAATGACTTATTTAAATAAAATCTTTTAATAAAAGATTAAAATAAATTCTCTAATTACACAGCTTAAATTAAAAATCTGATCACGAAATATTATTAAATATAAATTACATATTTATATCTGCAAATTAAATATTCATTAATTTATTTTATGTAATTTGGTGTATTATTTACTATTATAACAATAAATATCCACAATTTTGGAATAAATATGACGTCACACGTAGGACTCTAAGGCGAAACAAACGCTAGTCACGTTAGATTTATTTGTTAAAATGTGATAAGTAAGAGCTACAACGTAAGAGACGAACATACACAATTCAAAAATTTGTATTTCTATTTTGTCTTTATACGCGAGTAAAATAATATTCAGTATAATAATTTTATATATAAAATGCTGGTGTGAATAATAAATAAGTGAATACAAAACATTTTTTATGCAACTACGACTATCTCACTTACGGGGACCCTCTTCTCTTCTTAAAAAATTTTTAGAGTTTATTCCACACAATCACCCAATGCGAGTTTATATAATATTTTACAATACACGTTTCAGAATTTCATCCAGCACATGTAAGATTCTTCAAAATGTTTTCTGTCACCGCCGAACACTAGATTATATCGGGTTAAAGAAACTTTATTTCACATTAAGAATAATATGAGAACATAACATAATTACAATAATTGCCTCGCGGCGTAACAAAGTAACATTTATAAAGCATATTAGTGTAAAGAAAGAAAAATACAGTTACGAAGAGGGTATCTGTGAAAATCTTGCATTATTTTTGATAGACCGGTCTTATATCACAAATTAGGCGGTACAAAGATAGTGGTTTGAGTCTAGATTAGAACCCGGGATTTTCGGTTAAATATAAGTGTTCTATCTACTGGATCATCTCGGATCTACGACAACGTAGTTGGTAATACATTTTTTTATTGAAGTAAGTAGGCAAACTGGCAAACAGGCCATCTGATGGTAAGTGGTCCCTACCGCCCATAGACATTGCCACTATAATTAATATTAACATCCCTAACATCACCAATATGCCACCAACCCTATAAACTAACAATAGGATGTTTGTCCCTAATTCAGACAGGCTTGCAGAAAGTCTTAACATCACATAAACTTTGTTACTTGTTTTGTTTTAAATTTGATTGTCATTTGTTTATTATTAAGCATTATTATTAATCAAGTGGTCCTAAAACTAATGATAAGGAGTGAACAAACTAACCTATTCCGAAGATCAGGAACTTGGCTTCCAATTCTTCAACACGTGCTAATAATTACTCTTTGATTCAGCTCAGCTCGGCTATTTGAGATACTGTTCCAAATCCTGGAGTGACAAAAAAATAAACTATATTTTCTTTACTTAGTAAGTTAACTATCCTTTCATTCGACGTGCTCAAAAGTAACCAATCAACGTTTCTCTTACAAATTCACCAATTGTACGCGCGCTTAGCTGCGGGCAGAAGCAAGTTAAAACATACAGTGTAATTTCGTAAATCTTTTTAAAGAATGTGTGTTATTTTATACGAATACGAATAATTCAACTAAACAAAGATAAAACATTGAAGTTTTTGTTTGTATCGAAGCTGTCTTGGGATTGATGTCACCTAACAAAATTTACCAAACGTTAGTACGATGTCGCTAAACAGTTTATCGAAACTTTGTGTTTACGAGACGTTATTAGAAGCCAAGCTCGCACAGCTTGCGATGGAACCGTTTAAGCACGCTATAAATTCATTTTCTTCAGTTTTACTTACCGGTTTATAGTGGTAAATAAATTATTCATTGAGACGCATCTGTTGGGTCGTAGGAAAGTACTCCATATTTATTTATGTTTGTCGTTGTTTCTTACTATTAAGTAGGAAGATTAAAAGACGATTCTAAATAAAATTGTTAAAGTAAGATATACTACTCAGTACTTGAACATTTTAAATGTAAGTGTGTATATTTTTATGCTTGTCACTGTACTGTCATTTTCTTCAATCTATCTTCGTGTAACTAATTTCTCAAACTATACGTGGTAAAATCGACTATAAATAATAAAAACTGTTACACTGCATTAGCGTTTGGTTGAACATTGGCAAAGAAAGTCAACTTAGCCGACATACCTTATCTGGGGATGAGGGGAGTATTGCAGAAAATAACTTTATTGCTTTTGAAAGAAGGTCTAGTTTCAGCTGCAGATCAATCAAAGATAAGCCCTCGTACAAGGTGGAAAGCGTATTGGCAAAAGGCCAGTTAGTATTCACGATACTTCCTGTACTGGGAAACGTTTTCTTCGTTGATTTTTTTTAAAGCGCTCAGACAAAATAATCTCTATCCTTTTCTTATACTCTCTAATGTCTCTTGTTAGACAAGGAGATATTATAAATGCACAATTGAAGCTGAGGTTATCTGGGATGGTGAGGTGATAGCGTTTATATTTTTTTAATTGAATTAATTTTATATAAGCTTTTAAAATTTAATTTAATTATAGAGGATAAAATTAATGTACATTTATAAAGAATTGCAACAACGTAGTTCAATCTTTTTTATCTACATATAAAAAAAGCCGAGATGGCCCAGTGGTAAGAACGCTTGAACCTTAATCGATGATAGTGGTTTCAAACCCGGGCAAGCACCACTGAAATCATGTGCTTAATTTGTGATTATAATGATATAATCCATCTCGTGCTTTACGGTGAAGGAAAACATCGTGAGGAAACCTGCATGTGTCTAATTTCACTGAAATCTGCCACATGTGTATTCCACCAACCCGCATTGGAGCAGCGTGGTGGAATAAGCTCCAATACCTTCTCCTCAAAAAGAGGAGAGGAGGCCTTTAGCCCAGCAGTGGGACATTCACAGGCTGTTACGGTATATATTATGTCAGTATTAAATAAGATCATTATTATATTGATGTTCTTCTAGCTGATTTTGACCACGGTGGCTATTCTCTAGGGAAATTAACCAACTGCACTGAATATTATTAAAGTGCACAACTGTGTGCACAAACACAAGTGCACTTACTGACAAGCAAAACCAACACGATCGAAAAGACTTCAGAAGCAGGACTAACGGCTTTAGATGATTTCCGTGGTACGAAGCGAAAACTCTGCCAACTTCCAGACTTAGCTGCTTACTTATATTATAAACGCGAAAAAGGATGGATGGATCTTTGAGAGTCTTACACGCAAAAATGACTGAACAGATTTAGATGAAATTTGGAATAGAGATAGCTTATACCCTAACTTAACACATTGGCTATTTAAAACCTGCCTCCTTCCATTGCACGCATGCTTAGCTGCGGGTAGAAGCTAGTTAAAGCATACATTGTAATTTCGTAAATCTTTTTAAAGAATGTGTTTTATTTTGTCATATACTCCGAATCACACAACTAGCAACGTTTCAATAGTAAACCAGCTATGTTATTTTCATATTAAACAATATAATAAAGGTATTTATAATGTTAATTATGACGAAAATTAAACATGTAATACTCCATAGTAAATCAATTCATTAACTCTTTGACAAATGACAAAAACATGAGTATGTAATTATTTTGTTGGAACTAATAACGAGTTTGTGGCTGTCTCGGTTTCAGAATGGAACATTTGTGTTTTATATGAGATGAATTGTTCATTTTCAAAAACATTTCAATAAAATATAATCTTTTAATTATATAAAACCTAGTAATGGGATTAATTTTCACTTAAAACTACTACTAACTAACTATCTATATTGTGGATTCCGCGGAAAGAACTGTCAAGAAACAGAAGTTTCTTTTTCTCAAATGAAGTAAATTGTCGACTTATATATTCAATAGTTATCATATAATACGAAAATTCTTCATTATTGTTTCAGATGCTTAGTGTCATTTTTGCATGTCGTCATTACCTATAAGTATGGCAACTTTTACCCTTAGACTTATTAGTTTGTAAACTTTTAATTTGTAAATATTACTGTATGTCATGTTGGTGATTCTAAATAAATAAAAAAAAAAAAAAACAAAAAAAAACATTGGTCGGTTCTATTATATTTGATGGAATGTATTTAAAATAAAAGGATAGTCAAACTGTAAACAATTTTAGCATTCTTATAATTTTTTGTGCAGAAGATGATGTCGTCCTAAACGATTTCGGCCAATCACAAGGGAGACTAGCCAACCCCGCGGGACATATTATACTTCACAAGTGTGCGCACAAACACAGGTGCACTCTCTATTCTGTCACTCTCATAATACCAAGGGACGGTAAATCCGATGCGACCGGAAACAGTTCAGGTGCAGGATCAACGCTTTAATATGCTTTCTGAGGCACGAAAGTGAACATACTTCCAACTTCCAATTTCCAACCCTGACTTTTTATTAGCCCAACCTGGGATTTGGACCTCGGGATCGGCGACCTTATAATTTATATCTATCTACGAGGCAATCGAAATTTGTAGTCATCATATAGGCCTCTGCATCTTTGACAGATGATTTAAGCGGCATCGCGAAGGCACTTGCGTTCATGACTGAAAAGACCAATGCGAGAGAGGATCCTTCGGCCGCACTTCCGACAAGTGTATGTGCCTCCAGATGGGCGGGGGTTTAAAGCCCGCTCATGACGCCTAGACGCCTAGTGCGTTTTTCTTTTAGTAATTTAGATAAATATGTATATATGATAATGATAGCTTTAATACATGTTCTATTTTTTAAGTGTTTTTTTTTGTTTTCATTTAAACATAGACCCAATTTTTTAATCATTCTCTTATGTTACACGTGGTAAATTAGTAGAAATTATAATAGGATATACAATGTATTATATATATTTGATGCCATAGACGCAATGTATTTTACATCGCAGTAAAAGAAAGGAAATAGAGGGCGAATAAACTTTCGATGCTTATTCGAAAGTGGGAAGAGAGACTGGCGGAGCCCACTGCAGGCCACGCTATAATACAGGCGATTCGACCGGTCCTGTTCAAATTGTGTAAAAGGCAACGTTCTCCACGAACTCTTCATTTACTGCAGATTCTCTCGAAAAGAATCGAGACGGCACTTGGTTGCAGCTGTGGGAGAAGACTTATCGCTATTAGCTGTGATAAAGTCAATGCTAGATAGCGAAAAATCCTGGAAGGCGATGTTAATCTTTTGCGATTGTCTCATGAAGCAAAAGGAGGCAGCTGAGAGAGAAAGGGCGAAAGATGACCCGATACGCCGAAGGAGAATAGGGTACAGACGGTGTAAAGAGAACCTCTGGGCAATGAAAAGGGGGAGTTCATTGCCCAGAGTATAGCAGAATTGAGTTTAGGGTCCCAAGTCGAGAAATATGTGAGCATAAGCGGCACATCCCAAAAGGTATATTAAACATCGAAGGGTTCGACAAAAGAACAGCCACAGGTGGAGGAGCGGAAAAATGCGCAGGCGAAACCGCAACTTCGCAAAATGTGGATCGCAGAAAGCGTGGTAGTTTTAGTCGGTAAGAGTCCGACATAACCCTCTATGTATCATCCGATACGGAGAGTATTCATGATGATTTCCCCACGATAAAAAAAGGATATACATGACATAACTTCTTTTGTAACTTTATACAATACTATCATTTTCTAATTATATTTAAATAAATTAAATACTCAAATAATATTGCTAAAATAGCTACTTCAGATCACTTGTTTGTAATACAATGACTGTTTCAAAGAAATAAATAATATTCTTATTGGACTCTCCAAATAAGCGCTTTGTTCGTGTTAGTGTTGACAACAGTCGTTAGTCCAAGTAGTCAGGATCGAACTTGCGATTTTCACATTGTTAAGCGCCTTTATATCGTTGAGTTATCGAGGCTCGATATAAGACTCGTTAAAATTAGCATTTTCCATTTAATAATATTTATGTACGTTGACAAATATTGGAAATGTAGAATTTTTGTTGTATTTGAATTTTACTATATCTGAACACAATTTTATTTGTCAACTCGCGGCCCGCCCCGATTTCGTTCGGGTTGAACAATTATTTGTCTTAGTAGATATTGTATAGAAAATTTAAGGATACTTTGCGGACAGTGTTGCAATTTTCGTAGGGATCTCTAATTAAAAAAAATAATTTTAGTGTATGTTACTCGCTAATGCTGAAGGTAGGTTTTTAAAATCGTTTTAGTACCTTTATAATATTGGTATATTATCTAGAGATTTCTTGAAGTCTATATATAAATACTACATTGCTTAGTTATACATCAATTAATTTATATATTTACGAATGATTTTTAAGCTTCCCCTTTTTACAAATTTTTTAGATATTACGTGCCGGCTGTATTAAAAATTACATCATGTTTCCGAATTTATAACGTCCGTTGTGAAGGTAACTCGGCCGTCTAAGTAAAATCATGAAACATGTATACCAACAGCGAAGCATAGAAAGTTAGGCTGTAACGTAGGTTAAGGAAACTTTGCTTTAAAATAACATATTAATAAGATCCTACGTTAGTGCTTTTTAGAACTCCTCTATTCGAATAACATTGCATTGTTCAGAAAACCTTTCATTTTAACAAATTTTACGAAAATCAAAAATGAAGTCTGATTTCGTAGATTGTCGGGTAGATTTTGAATTATTAAATACAATGTAGAAACAATGTGTTCGAACTTCAAATTTAATAGACAAAAAACTGACAGCTATTTGTGTTGCACTGCGCATTCCCTTTTTGACTATTAAAGTTAATTTTAATATGTAATTTTTTACTAATCATACTACGGAATAGATTTTTATGAATCGGATGGATGTCAGTATAGATTAATTTTATTTATATGAAATATATGCGATTGAGTCACGAACGTACAAACATAAATTTATACATAGACAAGTAAGTACATTTTTTTTTTCACTTGAAAATTATTAAAAACAGACTAATGGTATATATTTTACTGGTGTTGGAGCTTTGTGCAAGCTCGTCTGGGTAGGTACCACCCACTCATCAGATATTTAAAACAGCAGTAGTTGGTATTGTTGTGTTCCGGTTTGAAGGGTGAGTGAGCCAGTATAATTACAGGCACAAGGGGCATAACATCTTAGTTCCCAAGGTTGGTGGCGTATTGGTGGTTTACGCGATGGTTAACATTTCTTACATACCAATGTATGGGCCATCAGGTGGCCCATAAGCTCGTCCGCCTTCCTATTCTATAAAAAAAAATATGGAATACATATTATAGTCAAAGAATATCGATTTAGTTCTAACATACCTCTACTTATTTGTTAGATATGTATTGCAACCGCCATTTATAAAAGTATACTTTTTTTATGAATACTTAAATATATTTTTACCATCACTTTCGACATTTTAAGCGATGAATATATAAAACAAAACTCAATTTCGCCACAACCCTTTAATCTCACGCCGACATTTGAAACAATTTCAGTACCACATTACTGAGCTTCTAATTTTTCCAATAAAGTTGCCGCGAAGCCACTTATCCAAAAAGCAATAAATATAATGGATATCTAGAGGAATGAAAAGCATTCGACGAGGTTTATTCGCTCTTCCACTGTATCGAACAGATTGTGGCGAAATTTCACTTATGAAATACCAACCGAAGATTTCGGTTTCAATACCTTGATTTTGATATGAATTTGTTTATGCAAAAAAAGAAACAAATGATTCTAATACATAATATATATCTACATGTATAATCGTAATATATATAATAGGTTTTGGGCTAGATTTATGCATTTTTTGTTTGGATTAGTTATTAAAAAAACTTATAAATTACTCTGTTTCTGGATTTAAACATTCATTTTTAAAAAGTGTAACAGCAGTTATTTTATTGTTTAATTTTTAATTTCTCTCTCTAATCACATTCTCTGTGTAATGTTGTTTTCTTTATGCACATAACATCCAATATCAAACTCCATGCATCTTTTCTTTTCTTTCACCTCACCTTCTCTTTTTGTAATGTCATGTACGTTTACCATAAAAGTGTTGTCTGCATTATATGTAATGTGTAAAAATAACCATATTCTCGAGTTAGATAAGAACATAATATGTACTATAACTTAAAAATACACAAGTTTTTCAATTTACAATTAAGCACATCATGTCATCTTTTCGTCTGATACAATGCACTGTATTACTTCAACACGTATTATTTTATATGACACAGCAGGTTACGACTCACCGCCTATTAAACTAAGTTATGAAACATAATAACTTGGCGGAGAGCATAACCCTTACTTACGGGCTTGCGCAGACAATGGATAAAAATGCTCTGATAGATTTTTCAGTACATAATAGCTTATGTACTTGTTACTAATTCTTATGCCATATACAAAAAAAGGTTTCTATATCATTAGATTTCTTATATCCTATGCGACTGCCTCGTCAGTCTAGTGGCAAGATGTAAGGTTGCAGACCCGGAGGTCCAGGGTTCAAACCCCAGGTTGGGCTATTCAAAATTTATTGGGTTTTTCTGACGAAAATTCTCAGTGGACTCTGGAAGTTGGAAGTGTGTACACTCCCGTACCTCGGAAAGCTCGTAAAACCATTGGTCTTGTGCCTAAACTCGGGAATAGAGAGTGCATCTGTGTCTGTGGACACACTGGTCCATTTTAATATGTTCTCTGTAGTTGGCTAATCTCTTAGATTATATGTATATATATATATATATATATATATATATATATATATATATATATATATATATATATACTACTATAGCTGAAAATTGGCTGGTTAAGTTAAGACATCAGGAAATCTTTTAGTTCTGCGCCTTCTGAACTGACCCGTCGAAATGGCACCAATTTCTAAAAACGGACCTTTAATAATAATAAAATTGTTGTTTAAATTCTGAGTTTTTTCCATCCTATTATATGTATTGTCTTTTGTCTACGATGTCCTGACTTGAGAAAGTTTTGTACGACGTTTCTTTGCATGCACTTTGGGGATGTTTGGAGAATACGATATCTGCTTGTATTCTCGTCCTTGTCTTTATTATGCATAAAGTTTCATAATACTTGAAAAGTTACAAATGTTTTTTCTCTATTACACTTACTGAATAACTAAAATTAAGTAAATGTACTTTAATAATAAAGAACAAACCAAATGAAAAGGATCAATATTAAAATTGAGATTGATAAATATGTTTTTTTTTTCTAAAAGTAGACGTTAATAGCTATTACAATAAAATCCTAGCTCCGAGCAGATCAGGAATCAACTAGAGATTGGTTTTCTACCTTTTGAAGATCATTTTGCGGTTATTGTTATATTTTAATATGGATTATCGTGAACCATTCCATTTTGTTTATAGTATCAAATATTGATTTGCAGTTTGTGTGGTCATAATTTAATACTATTTTAGTTACTATCGTATATATTGTGTGTGATACGTATTAATAGTTAAAAACAGATAAATTAAATAAAAAATAGAAAAAATAAACCCGTGACGTACAGTTTGAAGTGTGCAATTTTACTGGTGGTAGAGCGTTGTGCAAGTTCGCCTGGGTAGGTACCACCCACTTATCAGATATTCTACTGCAAAACAGCAGTACTTGGTATTGTTGTATTCCAGTTTGAAGGGTGAGTGAGCCAGTGTAATTACAGGCACAAGGGACATAACATCTTAGTTCTCAAGGTTGGTGGCAACATGTGGCACAATGCCAATGTCTATGGGCGTTGGTGACCACTTACCACCAGGTGGCCCATATGCCTTCCTATGCTATGAAAAAATAGCAATTACTTATAATACGTATACGCACACATTTTTGTGTTTTTAAACTACTACAAGAAAAAAATAAGTTACCACAAACACTATCTGGAAGCGATATGCGACACAGCGGTTATAATAATAATAATATACATATAAAAGATACACGCATCAAAATATAACATTTTTTTTTATATTCGCCGGGAGGGCAAATGACTCTATTCCACCTGATGGTAAGTGGTAGTAGAGTCCAAACGCGACGACGGCCAGTACAGACGGGAAAAACGTTCTGCACTAGCCGCCTTCGCCTTGCCGGCCCGCAAGATGCCTCTTCACGCCTCGTTTGAAGGAACCCGGGTTGTAAGAGGAGGGGAACATGTGAGCTGGTAAGGAATTCCATTTTTTGGAAGTGCGACAAAGAAAGGAGTTGCCAAATTTCTTTGTTCGCGATGGAATTGATGTCACAGTTAGGCGGTGACATCGAGAACCATCTCGCGTAGAATTAAGAAGGAAGCATTACCGTGATTCGATCATCAACAAGAAAGAGTTATGAAGTGAGTATTTTTTAAATTGCAATTAAGCCCACTAACTTCAGCCTATGCGTTATAGATTAAAAATTAAACTTTTTTTTAAACAAGAATTTAAATAAACAAAACTTATATTCACAGTTTAATATACCTAAGTCTGAGCAAGTCTAAATTTTATAAAATATGAGTTGAATTATACCGCAAAAGATTTATCGCTGGTACGGCAAAGAATAAGAAGCCGTAACAGACCTGTAATGGAAATATTAAGTTACCGGTTGCGAGCGAGGGAATTGATTTCAGCAATCTAATAAGTATAGATACCGAAGTTGAGGGGTCTCCGGCGACAAAAGTAGATGTATTTCATATCACGCGTCAAAGAGTAATAATTATGTTCAAAATTATTTGTCACATTTATCAAGATTTAATATTTGGTTATGTTCAATAATATAATGATAATACGTCAAAGTTGATAAGGTTTGTGCGGATTTGGGTCAGTCATTATCTATTAAAATCATCTGTTATTCCACCCACATATGTTCTAATACATTGTATTGTAGTGTACCAGTTTGCAAGGTCAGCCAATGTAAGTTTAGACATAAGCGATATACAAATAGATATGTCTCAGTGGCTAGAAGATTTGGATCTTTATATTACGGATACAAATTCAGGTAAGTACCACTGAGTTTTTCTCACTTAATTTGTGTATATATTTTTTTTCATGTAAGATAAGAGAAAAGAAGTATATTTTCAGTCTCTTAATTTCATACAGGATTTTAATCCACGATTGTTTGTCGTGTCTATTGTTGGGCTAATCTATGCTTGTGTTTACATGGTTGATAAATTTATTAGACTTTGTGGCGAATAGTTTTGCGAACTTTGAGAACAAGGACATAATATAAAATGTTTTTTTAGTAAATAAGTTAGAATAGAAAATGGTAATTTTCATAAATATCTTATAGTGTTTAAAAATACTGCGACTAAATGTAGCTCCAATTTCCCCGAAGTCTTTCGCCAAATAGATGGCAATTGCTCTTTGCTAAAATTTAAATGAGCGTCTTGATCTGCATAAGATTTATGAGACCAGTTTAAATGCAAAAATTGCTTTAAATATTTTTACGTAACTCATGAAATCGTCAAACATAGTTCAAAGTTTAAGTATATTAAAAAAAAAATAACATAAATTTAAAATTCGAACACTGTCATACGTAAATTGCAAGATAAAACTGAAATTCTCGTTACGCTAAACTATTCCAACGTTCGGGATAAAATCAACACAGCACTGCCCTATAATCCAACATTCTACAGTTTGCCGTTTCTATTGTGTGGTTAATCTGTGTCAGTATTTGCTGGCATGTTTGACAGGTTTATGAGACTTTGCGGCGAATAGTTTAGCGGTCTTTGAAGGCGAGGACACAATTTCTTGATGGCTTGCCTTTTAGTATGGAAGTTGAACAAACTGTTCTTGTTGAGTGGTAATCAAATTTCGTTTCGATATTAGGCGCAGTGGTCAGTTTACTTGCTTTCTGTGTCTGGAATTGCTAGATCTGTCTTTAACTATATATATTTATACGTGCATTAAGTCAGTTTTATGTAATGAGCCTCCACATTTCTTCTTACATTTTAAATATATTTTAGAGTATAATTCACATCAAAAGTAACAGTGCAAATTTCATCTAAATATTTGGTTAAATTAAATCAGAATTTCTTTTTTCATATTATTTCCGGGAATATTCTAGAAATTTAGAAAGAATTATTAAACTATGATTATATTAGAGTGGCTCATACTTTCATTAAATGGGATTTTTGTTTAATCAGTTTTTATTTATAAAACAACTTTCAATGAAATGCGCTTCAGAGTTAATCACAATATATTGAGGAACGAATCATTTACTATGTATAAAACCCAGAGCAGACATTTCCATTATAGCTACTGGCTTAGTCCAAATAAGCTTTGACGTATTGATGTTAAGTGGAGTAATAACATGAATATAATAAAATTTCGATACAGCTCATCACCTGTCGAAAGTGGTTACATAGTTTTAGTTTGTACTCAACGCGGAAGGCTGAAAGGTTGGTGGATGACAGAATCCAATCTGCGAGTATGCCAGTTGAAATTCGTATTACCATGATTTATGGATTTACAGGATAGTAAAAATGTTATACGAACATTGTTAAGCTAATGTGAATTGTTCTGGATAAATAAGTATCGGATGTCTTATAAAAATATAAAAAAATAATTTAACAGCTCGTAAATATCTATTGGCAAGCAAGCAATCTTCTAAGATCGTCTCTTAAAAAAAGGGTTAAATGTTCTAAGTACAAATATTAGAAGGTATTATAAGAAGATCTTATTCCAACTCGTTCTCCCAATGCAAGTGGTATTATAATTTCATCAGCATGCATTCCAACGATATTTTTATTCACCGTCAAGCACGAAATGAATTTTGAATATAAACTAACTTCATAAAAACCCAATGATGTTGACTTGGATGGAAACTTAGAAACATGATAAGCGAAATCTAAATACAAAAATATACATATATCAAAAGAAAAAAAAAAAAAAACATCGAAGTAAAACAAAACGATCATTCTGCAAAATTTACAAGTTTATTTATGATATAAAAACTCGCGAGAATATATAAACATATCTGAAGTCAAGGCATTCTTAGAAGTAGAAATTAGTTTATTTTCTATAAACAATATTAAAAAATTAGACAGTGAAATATTGCGATAAGCTATTATATCATATAAAATGTTACATAATTAGGAATGGATTTGATTTCTTTCGAAGTTTATTTTCTGTTCTAAAAGCATTTAAATAAAAGCTCGTTTTTAAAAATGTTTTTTTTTTTTAAATATTAATTTGATTTCTACCAATACAATATATTGTAAAATTTAGTAAATGTCTTATTTAATAACCTATTATTACCTAATTCCTGTTTGAAATTTAAAACATCGAATTAATCATCATCATAAATGTTTGACAAAGACAGCTAATCATCGACGTAATCGAGCGCTTAGGTATCACTAATCGCTAATTTCTATTCATTAGCCCACTTAATTAGATTCAAGCCGATATAGTTAAATTATTGTTAATTTTATTGATTTTCATTTTCAGTAGGTAAGTTTTCAAAGATTGAATATAAATATTTCTTGTAAAAATACTTTTGGCTCGTTAAACAAAGTTTTCAGCAAGCTTCATTATTATGTATTAATAAATAAATTATCATCATTAAGCCATGGTCGCCCTAGCGCTCGCAAATCGATGTTTGACACTGTCGGGAGGGCTAACTAGTTTTGGATACCAAATATATTGGAAAATTGTTTTCACCAACTTCCTTACTGAATGTAAATTTATAAATATTACACATGAATAGGCTTTTGGTTTTGTATAATAATAAATAGATAGTGAATCCGATTTAAAGTAGTCATTATTGTTGTATTATTTTCATTGTATATGATAATAGTATTTAAAAAAAACCAATAGCTTTTCAATATATGATCGAAACGATGTTACTATTTAATTTAATTGCTTCTACAAAATGACATACATTATGCACAATATATTCTAACAACCAGCAATACTTAATATTTTTGTGTTTCGGTTTAAAGGGACAGTGCCAATGTATATAGGAGATGGTGACCACTTAACACCAGGCCCATTTACCAGTTCACCTACCTAATAAAAAAATAAAAAGAAAGGACGACCATGTGATCCACCCGATGGTAAGTTCCTTGACACTTGGCTTCTTTCATCGTCAATACATCGCTAACATGTTGATCTATGATGTTGAATCCAGACAAACGTACTCACTTCTAATCACTAACTAGCTATCGTTTAAAGGATTACATATCCTTCTACGTACATATATTACTTTATAATACCTTATAAATTAACTTGCAAATTACAGCTATAAATTACAAATTATATACGTGCAAAGTCGAAAAATATTTCAATAAATGTCTGCAAAACCGATCAGCTTGCAAGTAGGCAGTTATTTAACTATCAAGAAACAACGCTCAATTCTCAAGTGCATTGATATTACAAAAGCTCTTCAATGCTGCAGAGCTTTATTTACCTCGTTCCTTTAATTACAGTGGCTAACGCACTCACAAGCCCCCTCGTAGTACAATAGAATAAGAACCATCGTTCTTTTAACCTTGGCGTTAGAATATCACATATATTATATAACAAGCTGAGATGGCCCAGTGGTAAGAACGCGTGAATCTTAACCTATGATCGCGGGTTCAAACCCGGGCAAGCATCACTGAATTTTCATGTGCTTCATTTGTGATTATAATTCATCTCGTGCTTTAAGGTGAAGGAAAATATCGTGAGGAAAACTGCATATGTCTAATTTCACTGAATTTCTGCCACATGCAGGAATACACTTCCACCAACCCGCACTGGAGCAGCTTGGTGAAATAAGCTCCAAACCTTCTCTTTAAAAAAAAAGGGAGAAGAGGCCTTCAGCCCAGCAGTGGGACATTCACAGGCTGTTACGGTTAGAATATCAAGGATTTAATTTTTTTGTTTACTAACAACCTTATATAACGTTGTATTTGTGTTCATACATTATATAAAGCTTCTTGATTTTATTTAGAACATGTAAGCGCACTGGCAAATGGGACACCTGATGGTAAATAGTCACCAATGCCATAGACATTGTCACTGTAAAGGTTTCCCTCGGTTCATGTTATTACGGAAGGATATCGACCAGCCACACAACGTAAGAAGAGTCTATGGAATCGCAGACAAGTCCGTAGTGGTGCTCCTTGAGAGAGTAGCAGCAGCGATAAGTTTTCTTTCACTTTGCATATTGGATTGACAAAATGGCTTCGAATTTCAAGACCGGTACAGACTAATACGCACTATTTGAATGGGATCGGTGCAGTGCGTGGCTGTTCGTGGTGGTCGGCCACCTCTGAAGGCCGAAAAAAAAGCCGAGATGGCCCTGTGGTAAGAACGCGTGAATCTTAACCGATGATCCTGGGTTCAAACCCGGGCAAGCACCACTGAATTTTCATGTACTTAATTTGTGATTATAATTCATCTCGTGCTTTACGGTGAAGGAAAACATCGTGAGGAAACCTGCATGTGTCTAATTTCACTGAAATTCTGCCACATGTGAATTCTACCAACCCGCATTGGAGCAGCGTGGTGGAATAAGCTCCAAATCTTCTCCTCAAAAAGAGGAGAGGAGGAATTTAGCCCAGCAGTGGGACATTCACAGGCTGTTACGGTTACGGTCACGCACCTCGGGGAGCCACCAGAAATGATAGCTTTTCCTTATATTGTCAATACGTCACCAGCATACATTACATTAAATTGACAATGGCTTACTCATACTTCAAATCTTAACACAAAAATACTAAGCAATGCTGTTTGGCTGTAATGAGCAACTATAATTTAAAAAGGCTGCTTAATTGTTGATAAAATGAAGCACGGTATGTTTTTTATATCATATGTATGTATGGCCATTATGTTTTTATTTTTAGGTTTATCGTTTTTCATGTACAGTCTTAAATATCTTAATTTTTACAAGCATTTTTATTATATATCTATTATATTATAATATACATAATCGCTATTTTCTTCATAAAGAAAAATACTTTCAAATATTAAATGCACAAAATACTTAAAAATATTAAATGTTTCTCCAATTAACGACGATTGTTTCATTTTAAAAATAATATCGCCGGTAATATCCGAGATTAATTATTGCAAATAAAATTTTCAGCGAAGAAGCACTCGTCCTAAATTATTATTTATTCGAAGGAGTCGCTGAATTGGTTTAGCGAGTCGCTTCGATGCTTGTCTCATGATCGCTACCAATTTTATAGCGCATTTATTCCAGTAACTTTTGAAGGTATTTAAGTCGTAATAACTGAAGTATCTCCTTGACGGGTACTTGATAATGACGGAGAAATCCCAACGTTATTATTAAGATACGAAATATCTGTGTAGACAATTATATTAATCTTATAGGACTCAATCCGATTCCTTTAGTAATGACAATTATCTCAAGATCGTGTAACGGGAATATCTTATTCATAGTTTATTAAATTGTTTTCCATCGTAATAAGTATATAGTTGATTTTATTATCAACGTGTTTCTTTAATACCAGTTATTACACTGGCTCATTAATCATACAACCAGAGCATGACATTGTTATGGTATAAAATAATTGATGAAATCTACTTCTTTCTTTTCATTCATTTCTTCCTTTTCTTTCTATTATTGGCTTTATTTTTTCCTAATGCCTTAATTTCTACTGTCCTCTTTGTCCTTCTTTGGGTTTCAACCCCGTTTAATACCAAATTTAACGGGCAAATAGGCCACCTAATGGTGAGTGGTACCTTTTCATCACCAATCAATCGTCAACAACCTTGGGAACTAATATGTTATGTCCCTTCTGCCCGTAGTTACAGTAGCTCACACACCCTTTCAACTGGACCACAACAGTGCTACTGCTGTATTGTGGTAGAATGTGCGATGAATGGTTGGTACCACTAAGTAAGTAAGGTTAGGTGTGCTTTAGCCATGAAAGCGATAGAGACATACATAAAGAGTTGTTTTCGTATTTATAATATTAGAATAAATTATTCCCTATACATAATATTGCATTCTTTTTAAAATTGATAAATACATAAGCTTCGTTGCAGATATTTATTATTTATTCAAAATTTAAGCAATATACTACTAAATAAAATACAGATGTTGCAATGAAACTTAATATGGTTGTAATTTAACACAAAATAAAACAATTTTACTTAAACATTGATTTTTCAAATTGATTTGCTATTTATTTACGTAACAATACGTGACATTTTTGCATGATCGATCAATTTTCAAATGAACGTTTTTGCTACCTTAAACCTAGGCTGAACAATTCAAACGTAATATGTCGCTGACAAACTGTGTAACAAAGCAATATCAACAGATTAACTACTGATGTTTTGGTCCAGCTTTAATAAAGATCCATTTTTAATACGTAAATGAAAATACCGCTAATTAAGAATAGTTATAACAATGACAGTACTTTTTATTTCTTTTTTATAAAAGCAATATTTTTCCTAAATTCATAGATTTCTTAAAGATATTTATACTGAAATAAGCACCAAACCTTTTCCATTAAAGGTAAAGAGAGCTTTCGCCCAGCATTGGGATGTTTAATACATCCTAATGGAAAAACACACAGATAAGATGGACAATCTAATTGAATTGGTTTAAGCTTTTATAAAATAAGGAAAAATCTTAAGAATATTATTGTATTCATATATGACACAAAAAAACAACTCTTAAATTTTACTCAACATTTTCAAGTTCGAACGAATAGAGATAGAGAATAACGTTTCTATATGTAACGTAAACGTTTCAAACTTATAGTTTTGAGCTTTATACAAGCTTTTATTTAACTTTAATTATTAGTATGTGGGAATCTTATAAATGATTTTGTTACCAGTTCTCACCAACTCACATTAGAGCAACGTAATGGAATAAGCTCCAAATCTTCTCCTCAAAAAGGAGACGAGTTGTTAGCCTAGCAGTGGAAGATTTATAGGTTGATGTTTTTATTTTTATATGTAACTTCGGCGGCAGTGTAATAATATGGTACCATGGAGATGATCACATGATAAGGCCGTGAGGTGGCTAGAGGAAATGTTAGATTAACCATTCATATAAGGATGAATATGTAACGTGGTCACACGTCCACAGTACTCCTCATCTTCAGTATTTGTTTCTTTTCTTCATTTAAGTACGTGACTTATAGCAACTTCTTTTTCAAAAGATTTTCATACTTATATTAATTATGTAACTGCAATCAGCTTTCAGAACTATAAAGTATTATATATATATATACAGAAAAGGAAATATCAATACTTCCAAGTAGCTAAATATGAGCAAGGGATTCTGTACACAAATACACCACAATTATCAATAAAGTAACAGGACAATAACATACGTTGTTAAATTACCCGAGGTCCTTCATTATTTTAGCCGGAATTTCGGACAAATTTGCCGCAACGAGAGCCGTGATGGTCCAGTTGTGAATAACCTTAGGTGAAGATTGTGGATTCAAACTCAGAAAAAAACAAACAAATTTTCATGTTTTTAATTTCTGTTTAAAATTAGTCTTATAGTTGTTTGTAAAAATGCCGCATGTTCCACCAACCTGTATTGAAAGTCCAAAACCTTCTTCTTAAAAGGAGAGGAAGATTTAATCAACAGTAGAAAATTTATATTCTCTTAAGACTTACCGTTACAAATACACTTAATCTAAAAAAACAAATAATTTTTTGGATGTTAAATTAACTTAACATTTAAATAATTCCATTCTGTCTACTTTAGATAAGTAAATTAATTTCAATTTAAATCTTGGTTGCGGTTGGGAGGGTCGAGTGGTTTTTTTTATTCGCTTTACTCCAGTATTTATAAATCTTTAACCAAGAGTGATATTCAAACCTTTGTAAGCTGACTTGACACGGGCCAGTGAGTAGTACTGAAATCAGTCAGATAATTGTTTCTATAATTTTCCGACAACTGAATTGACCCGCAATTTTTGTGCTTAAAAATTTAGGACAAAAATCACGATTACAAAAATATATTAGAATAAGACTAATTATTACTTTATGTCAGCCTCAATAGTTTCGCGATTAAAATAATTGTACTAAGTATAATAATGTATATTATTTATTAGTAACAATGAGGTAATAATGATTACAAAAAAAAAAGATAGGTAAAGTTAATTGAAAGGTATAATAAAAAAAATATCGTTAGTTATTGTATTTAAAAGAATAAGTTTTGTTTTGTCTTTAAATAATCACATAAAAAAGAAAGAAATGAGCAAATTTTATAATATTTGTGATAGCTTTTAAAATTCGCTTAATAGTTACTTGGGATACAAAAATAACTTATTAAAAACTTCAAGTTATAAAACCTCTTTAAACATCATTATAATAAACTGTTTTTAACTTTTCATTTCGATTCAGTTTGCACGACCCTAGCTGTTGAATGTAGCGTACAATTACGCGAAATTTTAGCACGTGCTCTCTACATGACTAAACATGATCAAACTGTATGAAATTGAATTGTTTGAAGTATGTAGACGAAACTTCTATATTTTTTAGAGGCTTTGTGATAGAATTAAAGAACATATAGTTCATTTATCTACAATTAAATGTAATTATTATAGGTTAGTGTCTTTGTTCAGCGAGTGGAGACGGCCTTATCGACTGGGCGGCGCCGGTCGCGCGCGTTCGGCCGAACTCGGCGTCGCGACGCTCGCCCTCTCTCGGCAAGTTTCGGCTATGTTCGGAACTTACCACTGTAAATTTAAGGGCTGCGGTACCGTTTTTCCCGCAGAGGCTCCATGAGTTTTCCATGCATTATTTAATTAAAATATCTTTAAAAAATATATATTTAACCGCGTCTTATTTGAATTAAATCGAAATTTATTTTCAAAAACAAAAATTGAATACCTTAAATTAAATATTTTAACAAAATTATTCAATGTCTAAAAACTAGAGGTTATTTCAGGTTTAAGAAAAAAGCTAATTGTAGTCGTTTAAAAAGGTGATAGTAGCAATTTCCCTTTGCCGACAACCCTTTGCGAGGCGAGCTCCGGACACATGGCGGTAGGGTGGCGCGGGGGTGCGGCGCGGGGTTACCGCGCGCCCGGGCCGCCCCTCCTCAGTGGCGGCCTGCAGTGCCGAACGCGCGTGTCGCCTCCGACGCTCGCGCCCCGCACACCCAATCTGCTCATTTAGCAAGCGACGCCGCACACGGCGGTGGCAGCCCCGCGGCCCGGCCGACGCTGCAGCCGGGCCGGCCCGAGCTCCTTCGATCGTGACCACATGTGACATCTCGCCAAAATGATTGTGCCGATTGTTTACGTTAACGCTAGTTGATAACCGAGAAGCCGACGCTGGCATGCTAATGTGAGTATTCGAATCGATAGCACGAGCACGCCATGAGATCCCAGATATAAAATGTAAAATTCATAACCGCGACGAGACGTAGCGTTAACGAACGTAACGTTACCTCTCCTGCAATGCGACAATGTGAGAACGCGTACCGACAAAGTTTTCATACATAATTAAAGTCTGGCGCGCGTTCTAGAGATCGTTAGGTTGCGCTCTCGCATTGTTGGTGATTTGATGTGAAATTGTCAACAGTCGGACTGTTCGGCGTGGCGATACGTGGACTGCACGCGGCGGCGACGCGGCTCGTGAGCTCGCGGGGTATTCGCGCGCGCGGTGTGATCGCGCGAGGATTTCGCGCGCGAGTTGTGGACGCGCGGGTAGATCGCGCGCGCGACCTGGCGGCTTGGCGCCATGCGGTAGCGCGGCGGCGCGGCCGAGCGGCGGGCGAGCACTCGTGCGCTCTCGGCTATGTGCCCCCTTTGCGCTACATTGTAAGTACTATTTTATGTCTATTGATTATACTCAAAAACCACACCAAAATAGCAATTATCGTAATATCTTCGAAACGATCATAATTTTTATATGTACGGCTAAGTAATACATTCGGATAAGAAATAAATAAAATTGGAAGCTTTAGCAGCTTATTTTTTAAGATAATACGTCTTATAAAATAAAATCGTTTTCTGTCTGATGAAAGCAACAATCTGAAAACGAAGTTGTTTTAAACTTAAAACCTATTACAATAAGTTGATGTAACTAGTTTATACAATTTTAGCACTGACTGTTAATTTATTTTTGTCGTACATTCCTCAATGATACGGTATTTCAGTAGGAAAAATGTGATAGTGTTGTACAACGCCCAACAAATTATGCAAGGCTCATTAATTGCGCTCTTGTAAGCTCGGTATAATATTTTTCCTTGAAGTACAACGCGATACCATTCAGAACAAAAATTACCGCTACTGGCTTCCGCACAATGACAACAAAAAAAAAAGACATCTGACTGTGTAATATATTTTCATAACTTCCTTTAAAGTTATGAAAATAACAATAACGAAAAATCGAATTATAAAATTGTCCCAAACATTTTTTGATAGACAGACAAAATCAAGTTTTTAAATATAATCTCTCTGTTTGTTTGTTTGTTTGTTAAGAATTGGCTTAGACTAAGCAGTTTTATAAAGACATTCGATATTTTATATTGCCACAAAAATTCTCATACAAAGTTGATCCAAGCGAATTTGCAGAACGGCTCCGTAAAAATTGAAATCAATAAACATTTTTATTTACTTAACACACAAAATACATTTTCCATTCAATTAACTTATTTAATTATATAGCTGAAATATTTTATAGGCACAAAGTAACTAACGATTAAATTTTGTAATTTTTATTTTCGAACTAAAATAAAATAACTACGTATCAAAAAGACTTTCTATTCATATATCATTTATATATATAAAGAATAAGTAATTTCTCATAATATTCTATAAACATATCATAAAAAAAGTTTTTATCAAGAATAATATTTTCGTTAACCCATTAAAACGTTGTAGAATATGTAGATTAAAAAGGGGTTTCATTAGTGATTCGTAGATTATATCATTACACTACACTACATGTGCATATGTATTTATATGTAAAAATATAGTAATAATATGTGTTTATCATCATAATATATATAGTAAGTCCTTTGACAATGTCTCGAAATAAATTATTAAGAAAAAATATTAAGTCAAATTTAGAGTGATTGGCCTAGGTACTTTTTACATTTTTAATTTATATACATTGTATTGTATTTATATTTATAATTTAAATATGTATTTATTGTTGAAAAGAATCATGACGGATTGTTTCCAGTTTCTCGCTGTAGAATCTGCATTTCGGTAAAACGATGACTAAAAAGCGCTTCTAACAGCCATCCAAAGTAAAATAGATGTTATATTGATTTAATTTAAAGTTATATAAAAAGTTATGAATACTCGTACTTTTTTTTTACGAAATATCGTGACTTAGTTCGCTAAGCAAAAATCACTGAATAGTTTTTAATACAGCCTCAGAAAAGAATTCTCAAGGGTAGGAAAAAATCTTTACTCGTATCCACATTTCAGGTGTATTAAGTCGTGGAACGAACGTCAGCTCGTTTTTTAAAATGTTAGGCTTGGCTTATTTAATATCTACATTTAACTCGAAATGACCACGAAATACTATTACACGAAATTTGACGGTATTTATTTTCGTGACCAGGCAATACCCACGAAATCTAAATAGCTTTCATTAAAGTATCGTCTAATAAGTTTTTGAATTGTCATGTTAAAATATTAAATTAAATGTACAGTTCATAATTTAATCTCATCATACTACTTTTGAAAAACGCCCGGAAACTCTTGTATTACACTTTTTCGTCAATTTAATTAGATGGGTATGTTTATCTCGCAGAAAAATCAACTAATTAATTCTACCCTTTTAATCTCCTTACGTAGGTGACGTATACTTTTTATTTAGTAACAAGCGTTATTTATTAACGTTGTTTTAACATGACATTTAATATATTTTTTATTTGACGGTCACAAGTATCGTTTTAAATCTTATATACTTTAAATTTTCATAAATGTACCAAAATACCCCAATGGGCAATAAAAAACGGTCGTGTAATAAATTACACGCATAAAATGTCGAGGTAAACAGATGATTTTAAGTCGGTTGAGATGATAACAATTATTGTGCGACACTAAAGTTGATGACAAAATTAACTCGTTTCTGAAACACGAATCATAACCAAATTTGCTAATTTTTTCTTTAGTCTAATGGCCATTGGTCGGTGGTAGCTGATGACGTAGTAGACGACCAATGAACGTTCCAGCTTAAGTCAAATCAATTAATCTGACTTCTAGCAATTATTAAACCAGTAATTTAGCATTACAGCTTAGTGTAATATTAAAGGTATTTTTTTAATATAAATAACCGTACTATATTAATTTATTAAAAAAATTGTAAGCATTTTGGTGTTTATTATAAAGGTGGCTTAATTAAACCGCTTGTTGGCCCTGAAAAAAAAAACTATTTAAATATTGCCTAAGAATATATATATATTGCTTTTTTTCATCATTAAAACGTATATATTAGATAACAAATAACTTATACTTTAATATATTACGTATCAAAGAACACAAATAAAAATATTCCTTATTATTAATTCATGAACGGGATTTGATATCGAGTTTGCTATGACAACAGTCGGTCGACGAGACCAACTGATCACTCCGCCAATAATTTTTTTTTATTTATCTTATGCACATATTTTAGCCAATTAAACAGCGCTACAGTGCTACTATAAAATTTGATCCAATCATCTATTAAATTTCCTGTAGCTTTCAGAACATCGTATAAAAATACAATGAAATACATTTATAATGACAATACATTGTCATCTGTTATTAAGCAATACAATTAGACTATTTATTTATTCAACTTATTTATTGGGGATCTGTCAGTTTGATTTTCATCCACTCACCTGTCTCCTCAAAAAGGAAGAGAAAGTCTTAGCCTAGCAGTGGGACATTCAAAGGCTGTTACTGTTACAACACCGGTCATTCTATCTCATCAGTAGTACTGTATTCCGGATTAAATGGTGAGCGAGCCAGGGTAATCGAAACAACGCTCATATCATTTCCTGTCTTAGATTGTCATTGAAGATGCAAGAAGTGATTTATCTTTCTTATCCAGTTCCTAAGGTTGAAGATATACATAATACTTATCTCCAGGTCGCGCATTTGCTGGTCTGACGCCTTTAACACACTAAAGAAACCTCTTTACATTAGGACTTTAAGTAAGACAGACAAGTATTATCCAGATTGTCTTCTTCCACTAAGAAGGATAAGTTATAATATAAATAAAAGGCGTAATAATTTTTGCCTTGCGCTTACCATTGCATTGCTAAGAAAAAGAAACTCTTCTCCTCTAATTTCGTGGTCATCCATGCCGCTTACCCAAAATCTATCGTGTCATACGATTTGTTTTTTTACCTTTTCTTAAAATGCCATATATAAATGAATTATCTGTGGTGACTTTACTGTGTACACTTGTTAACTATAAGTTTCAAATTTAAAGAAAATAATTCAATTATTAAACTGTATATTTTGTTCTCTAGTCCATTCGTTTCGCTCAGTCTATTATATAGTAGATCCACTCAACTGATATTGATAGTATAATAATATGTGTTATAGTAACTACAGCATAAAAGACCTGAATTAATTAGAAAATGTTGTATAGTATCTGTAACCGTTATACTCTCATTAGTGTGTATTTGATTTAATGTGACTTTTTTGATAAAAACTAACCTAACACGTAGTATGATTATTTTAATCCGCTTTGAGGGTGAGTGTAATAAACGCTCCCGCTGCATTAATTAGCACGTAACAAATGATGTGTGGCTCATTCGAGGCAAGGTACATGATTTGTCTATAAGAAAATGTTTATTTCATTTGAATTTCGAACAGGTATTCTGCTAATGACATTAGTAGTCGATGTACAAATTATATCCGATAACGGATTTCCTTTTAAAAACAGAAGTGCTATTCTTTAAGTCCTTTATGCGTTTCACACGCGTTAAATTTTGAAGGAATTGATATGAAATGTTACTTATATGCTTTAAATTTATTAGATATAGTCAATATATCATATCACATTCATCTTACTGAGATTCCATTTGAAGTACGATTCAATAGTTTTTTTTCTTTTTAATATATATAAAAAAAAAAAACAAAAATAACATTAATTTTAATCGCAATCCTCTCCATTCATTATGTTTACACGAAAATCTAGAATGAATATATCATTGGTAATTTAACCCTGAGAAAGAAAAATAGATTAATTATATATATTTATGTATATTGCGACTTAATAAAGAGACACGGTATGTTATTTATACATAGGTAATAGTTTAATAAGCGTAACATTACGTGTTGATGAATCTTCATCATATAGTTACAAATAGGCGTTTATTATATATAGTTCCACAGATAACTTAATAATATATAATAATTTTCTATTTCTTCTTAGACGCACAGCCACATAAAACATAATATGATATCCACAATACTCTTTTTTTCAAAAATGTTGGATGGATACACGAAAAGCATACCGTCATTATCTCTTATAACAGACAGAAGCTTTCTTTTGTATCACAATTTTGTATCATTACGATAATAATTAATTATAAAAACCCAAATCATAAAAAATACACAATATATGTAGATAAAAACATCTTATGAACTTATATCGCATAAAATCTTTACGTTCTCCTAAAACTTTGATGTTTGATCGTGAAATAGGTATTTTCTTTTACGCTTGCATACAGAAACGCTTTTTGGCTGGAATAGAGAATTCACTTGGAACCAAACATCGAAGTTGGGTCATGATGAGAGTAGTTGCAATTAAGATAAAAGGTACAACACTTATAGACGGATAATTAGTATTGCTTATTAGAAAATTATGGAATTGATTGAAAAATTCACGAGTTGCTTAATGATGTGTAAATCATGTTCATTCCTAAAACTAACCTCTATTCGTCCTTACACCTAGCATAAGCTATTAGCACTTAATTCGAGGAATACGTAGAAATTATCTAAATTGCATTAACTATAAATTGTTCATTTATAACTGTATTAAAACTAGTAAAGATTTTAAACAATATAATTTGGTCGAAATTTACGATATTTTTCTAGACCAATCGTCCAATTTTTACTTCGAACTATATATGTTTCATTCCCCTTTCATAATAAAGACTTAAAAAATGTACAGCATTTAATAAATTTTTAATAATCAGGTGCTTTACTAAAATATTTTTAATTCATCTTAATAAAAAAAAATTACGTGGCTATACTAAAATATCTTTATATGTATATTACAACACAATAGGCGTACCCACCCACCTATTTGAGGATATTCATATGCAAACGTTATAATATTTCGCGATCGGATCTTCTCATTTTGCCCTTTTGGATCTCGAAGATTGGACTTACCCGGGTCACTTCTTAGGCAGATTCACTTGGTTGATCAGTTCACGACTTTTAATTTAAACTGGATGTTCAGGCTAGATTTGCTCATGATATAATAATATTTATTATTCCTTTTACGACATCCATTAAAAAAACTTTAATATTGCTATAAATTGATTGGTGCGTGAGTTATGTGTATGAGAATCAGTGTACCGAAAAAAACAATTAACCAATCATGGAATGAATTCAGAGTTCGCCATTTTTTTAACGTTTAAATTAGAATTTATCGAATTTTAGGTCAGTTTTAAAAGAATTAAGTTTTTGAAAATGCGTATGTTACAATATCAACGATGTAATTGCGTAAATTGTAATAAAATTCTAAAACTTCACTTAATTTACGAGTACAAAATGTTGATATTCAAAGCAATTAGGCCGCCTTTGCAACTTTTCTGTAGTTAATCGTATTTTCCTTATTTTCCAAAAGGTATTATCACAACTACCGTCAAGTTGGTTAGATAAAAAAAAATAGAAATTCTGAGGCATCTACTAAAATTCCTTCTCTCACGTTTCCCTCTTTAATCTCTACAGGCATTGCTTTGAACGAAAGACATATGGGCACATTTGTCTGAAAAGAGGACACAGTGCTTTGGAAGCAATTATGGCACACTTCCTGAAAATTGTAAAGAGCGCTTTTGTTTGTTTTAAACGACGTTTTTTTCAAGTATAGGTATCTCACCGAGTCTATTCCATTATAATTATGTTTCACAAAATCGAGGAATGTTGAGCGTTTATCTGACAATATTGTGGAAATTATTTATTGCCTTTATAACTGAAATTCACTCAAGCTTTATTTAAGTGACCCAGTTTAATAACCGAAACTAAGGATAGATAAAATATTCTAAGTTAGCGCTGATGTTTGTTGATGTAACGAATATCTATAGAATCATCGAAAACTCAATGTAAATATACAATATCAATTTACGAAATAAGAATTATTTTTCATACCTCCATATAAATTATTTTAAGGAAGAGAAACTTTCCTTTCAATTATCACGTAATTTATTTCAATTCTCTGAACCACTGGAGATTATTATGTAAGAGCGACATGAAAATGTTAATAAGTTCCTAATTTGGAGACAATCGTCGTCCATGTTTTAAATTAAATATTTACATAATTGAATTATTTAATTGAATTAGAAGATTTTAAAACACACTCGAATTTTATTTAATTTTTATTGTATTCCTCTAAGTTACAAATAAATTATGCCAAAACAAGAATGCAAAGTAAAAATAAAATTAATAATATCACTTCACAGTATAAATAGAGGAAAACATAATCTGTATAAAATTAAGGCCTGACTTGTTTTGTGTGGTCTGTGTTTTCTGCGCGCATCACTGATACTGGTCTACTGCAGTGATTATTATAAATGACATCTAAAAATATAATCACGTGAACTAATATATTTTGTTTATATATAAGTTATTATTTATAAAACATATTTTTCGTATATAATTGTCGTCGTTTTAGCGTATCACGTTGACGAATTCATGGAAATACGAGTAGTAATGATAACAATCTCTACTTCCCAAGCAATATTTGTTGAAAATTTATTTGTTGTTTTGATTATATTTTAAATAATAGAACTAAATCACGTAATTTTCGTAACAAAAGTTTAGCGTCTGGAAACTTATATAGGCTCAACCTATATAATATAGGTAAAACTAGTAAAAATAATTACCTAAATATAAACTTCTCTAAATTTGACACTTCAAAATAATTTACTAATGATAATTTATAAGAAAAAAACATTTTAAGTAATTCCGTATAAACTTAAAAATCAATATCTTATCTAAATACTAAATTTGAGCCAAATTGTCAGACGCTTTTCTACTAGTTTCTAGAGACTAAATAAATTTATACATATTCAAGAATTACTTATGTAATATTAAGTGTTCCAGTTTTTTATTATTTATTACACTATAAATAGCATTAAGTTTAACATACTTTAACTTGATACTTTTGATGGTACGCGAGCATTATTTGTCGTTGGTCCGTATTAGTAAAGTACACATCCGTTACTGATGTCCGTCCGGCGTCTATTTGAATATTTATTAAATTACCCCATGTTCCTAATCCGACCGTAGCCTTTAGTAATGATGGTCACCCTTCATCCAGGGTTTGCGATTCAATAAAATTAAGGCCTTGTCTTATTTGCTTATATAGTATATTTCGATATGGCATTTGCTGCACTTACAGAGCTTTTCGTTGCTGATGCTCATTATCACATTTAAAGTTTCGTTTCTCAAATTTTATTTATTTAGGTTTAGATGAATATTTAATATAATGTGAAAAAATATTATATACGTCATTTTACTGTACAAAGTTCACAAAATTATTTTATGAGCAAATAAACTATTTACGATATGATGAATATAGAATTATTATAAAGTTCGATTTGAAAAACTATTTTTTATGTCAAAATTAGACGTAGTTCATCAAGTTGATAAAACTTTAGCTACAGCTCCCGTGCAGTTGCTCACAAATTGTCACCGGATGTAATCATTACCCGCGAGGATGCTGGGTAACTGTAGTTCCGATTCAAACCGTCTGCGGAAATCGTCAACCTCTGAACGGAAGTATCGTTCAGCAGTGATATGTTTTTGTAAATAATCATGAATTAGATAAATACGATACAATTCACACTACTTGTCTAATGTTTTAAGTTGCTATTTCGATTTAAGATTATCTTTAGGGATATGGCTTGAATTTTAACCATCGCTTACATCACCAATGCGCCACCAACCTTGGGAACTAAGATGTTATGTCCCTTGTGCCTGTAATTACACTGGCTTACTCACCCTTCAATCCGGAACACAACAACACCAAGTACTGTTGTGTTGCGATAGAATATCTGATGAATGGGTATTACTTACCCAGACGAGCTTGCAAAAAGCTCTACCACCACTACCTATATGGTTTTGCATGGTCGATGTCGCATATCACTTTTTGACACATGACATATTTCTGCGGTGTGTTTTGAGCTTGCTCTTACAGCACAACCCTCCAGCTGTTATTCGGCTAAAAGTAATTTCATGGTTTGTGTAAAACGATAAAAAATGTTTTCTTTTTTAAACGCGTGCCATTAGTTGATAATACCAATGTGTATTCTTAAATGATTAATTAAATTAAATGTATGAACAAGTTCAATTATTCAATATTTAATGATTTGCACGCCGCTTATTACCTAAATAATATAGTAATTGTAAATTGCTAATTCAATAGAGCTTATAAAATTTGTCAAAATTATATTTTGATTACAATAATTTTTAGCCCATTAGAAAAAAACATCGTGAACACTATTGGTATTCGATTTTTGACTTGTGGAGTTACATATGAATTTACTGATGTTTATTTTATTTTAAATTATATTTGTATAATATTAAAAAAAATAACACATGAAATATAAATCGAACTAAACGTAGACCAGTAAGATCACATTAAAAGGTAACATGTTAAATTTTATTGCTCACCAAATTCAATAACTATACCATTTTTAAAGTCAATAAAAATTCACTGTCGAACCAACACTTTCGTTCAATTTACGAGACTTGCTTTTATGTTGTAAATAGAAGCAATACTTAAATTTAACGCCTCAAAGATTAACGGTTGGTTAGACCTGACTCAGTATTTCTGCTTCACTGCACTAAAGGCGCCATGGCGTTGCGACGCCCCCAACGGATCAGCTAAATTCATTTATAGGCATTCGTTTTTACACACGAATTCACATTTATTCGTTCTATTCGTGGTCTCCTTAACTTGTCCAAAAGCCCTGAAATAATACACGGTATTTGTACGTAACTGTATAATTGTAAATAGCATTATAATTGTAAAACAGATCAATTTTCGTTTAAAAAATTTAAAATCGCTTATGTTGATGTGCCATAGCCAAATGATTTCAATAAGGCCAATCTTTACTAGGTTGACCTCTGAAAAAAGCTTTTGTCCACCTTTTAGATCCACTATTTTTTTTTTAATTTACTTACCCATTTAAATAAAAATACAAAATTTAACATAATGCCAGCAGCTAAAAAACTACTAAGGTTTATCGTGTGCTATCAATAGTCTTCACTACAAATTTATACATTTAAATACTATCACTATACTACAGATTTAAATACGTACACACTCAAAGTAAACTTAAAAAATATTGCTTCAGTAAAAGCCTAATGTTTTTTTTAATATTATAACATAGATCTTAAGGTAGTTTGTTAATTAGTCTGGGATCAATATACTCGGTAGTCCGCTCGCCATACATATTGTTTGCACGCTGAGTGTGAATCCGATTCGCAGAAATGGCACTACAGATGTTCGATAACATTTCTTAGTGATTTATTGAAAAATTGTTCATTCAATAATAAAAAAATTATTTGAGTGTATTGGTAAAACTACAATGTTTACAGACACCGTTTTCATAGTCATAATTGGTTTTTTATGTTAGGTGATACTAATGTTTTAAGAATTTTAACTTGTAATTTATAAATAGTATCAAGATACGTCTTGTAGGTACGACCATAACTACTAAGACTCTTATATACAGTATGGATTATATATAAAAGTCAGACAGTGGGTAATAAAGCATAATCTTCACTTTGAAAGGGATTAGATTTTTAAGGATTGTGATTGGCTTAGTTTATCGTCGATCCTTTCAAAGTGATGGCTCCAGTTAAACTTGTCAACGGTGACCAATCCGAGGTATGTTTGTTTTTGACAATATCTGTAAACGGACAGTTACAGTTTATCGCGCTGATAACATGTAAACAGGCATGGTCGTGGGCTACTAGTTTTTTTACGGGGTTTTGACTTTTATATTGAGATTTAATAACCAACAGTTTAGTCCGGCATCGTGACCGTGTTAGAGCATCTAGATTGGATTGAATTATTGGATTGTTGATAATAATATATATATAAAAAGATCATCTATATTTCTGTGTTTCACCTGTGAGCACTCTCGTACATAAAAATATTATTGCACACACGATATATATCCTGTTGGCTCGACTCTCTGTGACAGAAATCGGTCAGGAGTATATCATCACTTTAAAATAAAGTTTCTAAGCATTAAAAATACTACAAAGTTACTATAATGTTGAAGCTTAGTAAATACTCTCAATAATGTAACGTTAAAAAATATACATAAATATTATTGCAGCTTTATACGTATTTTATATACGTATCATTACTTTAATGATTTTTTTTAGAACTTTGCATGAGGAACTACTTCGCTTTACATTATACCAAAATCCAATTCGTATATTTATTTTTATTCTGGCTTTGTTACTCAAATACAAGTGACGCTAATTAAAAGCATAACCAGCTTAATTGTTTATGCGTAGATAATGGATATAATAACATTAATATATTAATAGTCACAGACTAAACCTTTTACTTCTTTGTTTTACAGCAACATTTCCTTTTTTGATTTTTGTTTGGCAACTATTGGCTAGCTTCAGTGTTATTTAGAAAAACAATTTGGAAATAAGAGTTAAAAAAGTGTTGAGAACTGTTTTATCTCGTACTGTCATTTGTTGCTGACAATAGCAATTCTGTTTAACTAATCACTCACTATACAACGTTTATAAGTAAGGCTGTCAATCATTTATTTTAACCTACGATTACTTTTATGGTAATAAGTTTTGTTATGAAATTAATGATTTAAAAATTACATCATATTATTTATAACAACTAGTTACCATCTAAACAAGTGTTATATTAATAAAATATAAGGAAATAATTAGTTTTTATGCTCTCCTGTAAAGTACTTACATGGTACAGCACTACCATTCGCGATATGACATAATATCACAAGCAACCCTTTACGTAATAACAAGAGGACGCCACAATAATTTCAAAGTTTATTAAGTAAGTTCGTAAGCTTCTCAAAGTGCTACATATTATAATTGTTTGTATGAAGCCTGCATGAGGCAAATGTGACGAACAAATTTCCATGTATAACCACTGCTTTGAATTTATGAATTGTATTTTATAAGTCGGTTTGTTTAAAACTTGGATAAATCGTATGTGGCATACATACGATTTATCTATATTTATTTGGTTTGTTACTTACCCAAAAAAAACTAACTATTAATGATTGAATTCAAACCCGGGCAAGCACCACTGAATTTTCATGTGCTTAATTTGTGATTATAATTCATCTCGTGCTTTAAGGTGAAGGAAAACATCGTGAGGAAATCTGCATGTGTCTAATTTCACTGAAATTCTGCCACATGTGTATTCCACCAACCCGCACTGGAGCAGTGTGGTGGAATTAGCTCCAAACCTTCTCTTCAAAAAAGGGAGAGGAGTCCTTTAGCCCAGCATTGGGACATTCACAGGCTGTTACGGTTACGGATTACAAGAACAAGCTTTGTAGATAGAATTGTGTAGTACTAACTGTCAATGTAGTCCGGTAGAATACCTATAATAAGTCTTGAGTTGCAAGTTTTAGCTATTGGAGATAATTTATTAAAATTTTAATACATGTTAAATAAAATTTTTATTTATTTTATACAGGCGTTCAAGTGAATGCGCTAACTAATGGTAATCAGTCTTCCCCCTTATATAACATATACATACGTTATTTTGTTTTTTTTTTCTAAAAAAAAGTTATTACTAATTTCAAGGAATTACTATTTCTATGTAGTCCTCCGATTAAGTGTGTAACTTATATTAGGAGTGTTGACGACAATAGCCCAAGAGGTCTAGGGTTGAACTTGTGACTTTTACATCGCTAGGCGGCCCGGCCCATAAATCATTGCGCTATTGACGCTTACTTACATCGTAACTGTGCACCAATCGAGTAAAGTAAGTTATATAAGCTTGTCCTTTTTACCTTTAATTTAATAAGCTTATTAACCCTTCAAGCCGGACCACAACACTAAAAGGAATAAGTTAGATGGTAGGATTACTAATGAGTTTTTGATACCAAGACAGACTTGCACAGTGCCATTTAATATACAAACATTTATATAATAATGTATATAAATCTGTCTATAATAAAACATGTTAAATTTATATCAAATACGGTTCAATGACCGCAATACATTAACCCAAGGTGTAATTAATTCTATGACAATAATATTAAATTTAAATCAAGCGTAATGCGAATCATATGTGAAGCAAAATATAATCGAAATCATATTAATATTATAATGAGGTATAATTTTGTTGTGTGACTTAGCGGATGGGCATGAAACACTTACGTAATTATATTTTATTTGTTTGACATTTTGATTATAGATTAATCTCAACATATAAACAGACAATGTTTTTGTTTATATGTAAAGGTAGCCGTTAAACATCGTAATTTTGAGTATACATTCACTAATGGTAGGGCTTTGTGCAAGCTCGTCTGGATAGATACCACCGAGTGGGTATCAGATATTCTACCGCAAAACAGCAGTACTTGGTATTGTTGTGTTCCGGTATGGTGAGGGAGCTAGTGTAATTACAGGCACAAGGGACATAACATTTTAGTTCCCGAGGTTGGTGGCACATTGGCGATGTAAGCGATATCGTTAACATTTCTTACAATGCCGATGTCTATGGGCATTGGTGACCACTTACGTGGCCCATATGCTCATAATAGATGGAAAATTTATTTTTTAAATTGCAAATTTGAAAATATAACCAGTCTTGTAATAAAAGTGTATTTCAATGCTAATTAACATTTTTATAAAGAGAAAAATTCATAAAAAGGTCATTGTGAAAATATTACCACAATTAGTACGAATAAGTGCCACCATACACATATTGTATTACTAATTTCTGCCCATGGCTTCACCCGCGTGTTAAGAGTATGTATGTGTCAATAATTTGAAATATTTTCAATACTTTATAGCAGTATTATATATGACCAAATTCCTTATTTTTTGATGATTTAATGTGTCACTAAATACACAAATTGAAAGAGCATTTTCTGTCAGCATCTTAGTTCATACGATACGGTTGACATTTATGACTATATCTATAGTATTTGTATATTTCATTTAAAGCTACTGTCGATCGATATACATTTGATTTTCTCTCAAAATTGTAATTTAGATTTTTTACGATACTACGCATCTACCTCTTATTTAAATGTTTAAATTATTTTTATTAAATTACTTGTCCTGAAAGAAATTACTTCAAGGGATAAAAATGATTTTTATACTTAGTTAACTTTTGTCACATTTATGGGCTTTCACTTTATACACATTTTTAAATTAAACAATTTGAGCTAAAATTCAACATCGGTCTCAAACATAAGCAGTGCAGCATTAAGTGTTGAAATTTCATTAATCATTACTTCTAGTGAATTTCAGTCGAATCAAGTACTAAGCGTTCAAAATTTCAAATTGTTGAAACTCAATTAAAAAAAAACGCTTATAAAATCGAGGTAAAAATGAAAAGTAAGGGTTAAGAGGCATGGGTGATGGAAAACCCGTGTTCGTGGCCCCTGACCCGGTTTTCAGTGAAATGCAAAGGTTTCGTGTTTACACTATTGTAGGCGTTGGTTGTATCGTATGTCCTAAGGGGATGTTATGTGGGGTGTGACGAAACGTATGAAGCACAAGATTGTTTTGCTTGAAAATTGCAAGATTTCCTGAGAAACAGTTAAGATTGAATGTACGAGTAACTTGTTTAAATATTATTATAAAATAGATTGAAAATTATGAATGAATATAATTTTTAATTGGCGTTTCAATGAAGTACTCAACTACTTTGGCAAGTGTTGGTTCCAATTATTTTGGTTCAAAACATGTATACATATGTTATGTAGCTGTACATAAGGTACGTATAATGTCATTAGAATTATTATATGCATACATATTTACCATCTTAGACTAGCTCCTCCGCGCAGTTTCACCCGCATTAAACTTTACACTACTGCTTCGTGGGTAGTATCTATTTGCTATATAATCTATAAGTTTTCACAATAAATGTTTTATCAAATGCATAGATATTTTTTTTTAAATCAAACTGGAAGATCCGGAAATAGGAATGTTTAAACAAACAAATCTCTTTACACATTAGTTGGAAGTTGAAGAAATCAGTGTTTAACTAAGGAACATTTACAAGAAAGGCTGTTATTGTTATGACTAAGTATATGAAATGCTTAAATAATGATGGAGGTTCTCAAATCGAAACTTAATTCTTGTACTTATTTTTTTTATATAACAATTAAATACTTATACTATTATTTATTAATAAAATTTTATGAGATTTGGTCTGGGAGTCTGCGAAATAATCATCAGGAGCTCGTCAGAGCGTTATAAATCTAGTAAAAGGCACTTAAAAATAATTAGCATGCAGAAAGTGTACACTAAGAGCAATGAGCAAAAACTGACTTAAAATAACAAAAAAAAAATTAAACATGAAATACTTTACATTCGTATAATGGATGGAAAAAAATTAAAACACAAGCGCATAAAAAGGACCTCGTATTATAAGTTCAGGCACTCGAAACATCCAACTCCCAAAACTCAAGTAATTCTCGCTTAACATCTCAAAACGGCACTGTTTGGAATTAAAAGTTCGGGCACGTGTGAAGTCGGAAGTATCTTGCGAATGCGGCTGCCCGTAAAAAGTTTTCACTTACTCAATAAAGCTCTTCTTTATATACAAAATGTATTTACAATATAGACGAGATAAGCGACGGATGAAAATTTTAACGTCTAAAATAGTTAGATAAGTGTAAATTACTCAGGAACAAACCAAGAAGTTCGCATGAACGATAAATTTAAACTGGAAAGTATGATAGCCGTAAAGTGATGTTGATGGATCTTATGAATGAATTAAAATTGATCTATGTGTTTTAAAATAAATATATTCACAGGAGTAGATAATAAATATCTAAACAAAGTATAAAAGTATAATTATAGCTCACTGACCAAATGCCAGCTCCTTTTGAGGAGAAGGTTTGGACGTTATTCTGTCTCTCAACCGCAATTTGAGTTAGTTAGTTACACATGTGGTAGAAATTCTTCAGACTCATGCATGTGAAACGAATATCTTAAGAAATTAAGATATTTTCCTTTACCATCGAGTTAGAGATAAATTCTAAGCACCTGAATAGTTAATGCTGCTTGGTCGGGCTTATGCAATTTTCGGTAAGCATTCACGTGTTCTAGTCACTGAACTAGATCAGCTTCTATAAATTCTTAAAATATATATTCATCCAAGTATTTAAGCTTTAAATAGCTTACGTTGGACTTTGTATCTCAGAGGGCAGCCTCTGAGTAGGTACCACCGACTCATGATATACGCTACCGCCAGAAAGCAATTTCATATTGTTGTGTTCCGGTTAAATGGGTGAGTGAGCCAGAGTTTATGGGTTATAGTGACCACTTACCATAAGGTGACCCATTTGCCATTTTGCCAATCAATTCACAATAAAAAACTGCTTGTTATCAAGACTCGTGCTACTTTTGAGTGTTTTTGTTGATACTTCCGGTTTTATTTTTAACATATATGATCGATCCAACTTCAATATTTTATATGTAAGTTATTACTTTGCTGTTATAACATAACGAGAAACTACCTTCGCTTCTTATCTGTAAATATTGAATTGATGGCACCCTAACTTGTCTGCTGACTGACAATAACAATAACTGGCCCAAATCATCTATTTGTCAGCGAAAAGCATTGTTGCGCTAAGGGCAATTCGTTACAATAACATCGGAATTTCCGATTATTTAAAATCCTTTATATAATTTTGTCAACTTTATACTATAATGTACGTTTCTATCGTATTGTTATTTATATTAAACAGAGATGTCCAAATAGACAAAAACGTAGATTTAAAAAAAAAAACACTGTTTCGAATTGCGCACAAACCGCCATATTCATGTTATTTATTTTCGATGAAAGGTAACTGCATGTGTCGTAAGGAATTCTGACACGAAGAGGAGTCGTGTGGTATATTTCACCATTAAATTCTCGTTAAAATAAAAAAAGGTAGATATGGTCCTTATATTAAGCATTTATTAAAAAACTGTAACAGCCTTATTAAATAAAATGAAAAATTAATATTTATGATTACGTTAAAATTTATTGTAGATTTTTAGCATTTGTTTTATTATGATGGGATTGAAACTTATGTAATATTTCTCAAAGGCCTTTTTGCTTACTTTGCTATTGATTAGATTTACACAAAAAATAGCTGACAGTCTTCCACAGTCGTTACTTGTAATATTATTATTAATATAAACCAAAATGAATATACACAGATATTTACTTGGAAAGTGAGTATGAGTTTAAAAAAATAATTTTATAATAAACAAAATTGTTTTCTGTTATTTCAGAATGATAAAGTTGACGCCAATTTTATAAGCATATTTTATTTTATGATACATTCGATTCCGGTTTATTTGAATGAGTATGATTCACAATAACTTGTATAAGAAAACCACAATATTTTTTGTTGTGTCAACAACCAAAAGGAACAGCTGTAGAAAGTATAAATATATATATAACAAGGTACTTAGACAGATGTGTGATAATGCCTAAGGAAATTACAAGTGACGAAAAAAACCTATTGCAACCGTTATTCATTTACATAGGATGAAACAGAAATAATATACAAATTGCAATATCGTCATTTCTTTCATAAAACTGTATTTATTACGATATCGACGTCACGTATTAGATGAATGCTCTCAAATTGGTTTCGACGAACATTAAAAATCGCAATCGGTATACTGTCGCGTATTTTAAAAGCAATATAGATTTCTTTACAGATGATTTATTCATATATTTGAAAAGCTTTTAAATTCATACTCAAGTTAAAAAAAAAGATAGAAAATGCGAATAAAAAAATAACAATAATTATTCACACACGGCCATCTGATCCAAAACTAAGCTGAGCTTGTACTATGGAAACTAGACAACTGATATACTACATACAATATTTTTCTTTTGTAAATACATACTTATATGGATAATTACACCAAGACTCAGGTCAAATAGATACGTTCATGCACACAAATGTCTGTCCTGGGTGGGAATCAGACCCACAACCTTCGGCGTGAGAGACAAGTACGTACCAACCACGCCAACCGGCCCCATATATATATTTTGACTTTAACTTAAAAATAATATATGTCAATTATTTGATGATGAGTAATCAATAATTTTCTTGCCGTTTCATTTCAGTAGTATATACATTTGATGCTTCAATAATGCTTATAAGAGTACTTGATCAGAATATATATTTAATACAAGTTCTGTTGAATTTAAATATATCAACGCTTAAGTGGAACTGGCAAGAAACTCATTTATTCTTTTACGTCAATCTTATTACATGTTTTATTCATATACAATTATTTTTATATATCCGGCATGAAAATCAACGAATATAAACTCTTTGTCTTACGAATATAAAATCTTTTATTATCTATATAGGTTGTATAGAATAATAAATATTGTTTATTATTATTAAGGATAAGGTTTTGAGCTCAAGTTCCCAATAATCTTTGAATTATCCCCTTGATCTTAAGTTAAAACTTTCAAAAAGCCTCTCTTAGCGAAAGCTTAGTTTATAAAGTATACATATGTTCCAAATTTATAATTTCACGTTTCCAAAATTTTAACCCTATCGCTGCTATTCGCAAACACGCATAAACATTAATATTTAAGGTTATACCTGGTGTGTCTGGATCCAGACCTCGGACTTTTTAAACGGGTTAAGACAGAAGAATATGGGGTTTATTTGCGTGTATAAAAAAAACGGTTTTGTAGTGTTTTCATAAAATTATACTTTATTTTAAATTGTATATCAAAATATAATTTATTTATATAAGCTCTTAAAACAGTTTAGAATCGTAGTTTTATAGTATTATATTAGTATAAAATGTTGATAACAATTGAGAAGAAACAGCAAGAAATTACACAGTACAATTAATTATTCTTATATATTCTGCCGGGAAATACTAAATCCAATATCACAATGAACGCAATCGATTTTCAGTGAAATATTTCTACTTGACTGAAAATAAACTGCCTAAAGAGTACTTACATACCGCACGCGTGACCTACTAAGCAACGCAACAAACTTAAAATTCCGACCTCGTTTTTGTATAACAGGGTGACATTAACTTGCCAATATTCACTTTAGCAGTCGGCAACTTTAGCCATTATTGAGGGGGGTTAAGGCTACCCCGCTGGCGCCTCATCGCCTGTACCACACACCTTCACGAACTGAGCGTCCCACCCAACAAAGGCTTCCAGAAAATGGCTACAATAAACTGGAGGGAGTGTATTCAGTGTCTCTTTTGTGTATTTTTTAACCGAGCAGTGTAATGAACTGTTGGTTTTGTGCGGATTAAATTAATTTTTGAGTCTGATTACATTGTGAATTATTTTTAATTATTATTAGTAATACATGTTATATATTTTTCGCAAACGTAGAATAACGAAATTAAAATAAAATACCTCTAGGTATTTTAAGCAATATATAGTATGAATAATAATTATCATTTCTATATATTTTTATATATCGTTTCTTAAGTTACAAATTTTGAAAAGTTTAAATTAAAAAAAGACTGAATTAAGAAAAATCTCTACAAAAACAAATAGTACGAGTATAAGCCAAGAAAAACGTTCGTATTCAGACACCATTAGGCGAGGTCTGTAATGTACAATGTTACCAACTACAGCTACTTAGTCTTTGTATTTTAATGTAATATGTTTTTCTGTCTTCTTGCTGATAAATATGCTTTAAATTTTCCTTTTTTAATTTAATACTCTTTTAAAAATTGGTATTAATGTAACAATTCTCGATGTTAAAAAAAAGTAATTAATTTAAGCTTATATTATCATATTCGAACGAAAATTATAACATTTTTTTTTTTTTTTTATAGAATAGGAAGGTGGACGAGCATATGGGCCACCTGATGGTAAGTGGTCACCAAACGCCCTTAGACATTGGCATTCTAAGAAATGTCAACCATCGCTTATAGCCAATGCGCCACCAACCTTGGGAACTAAGATTTTATGTCCCTTGTGCCTGTAATTACACTGGCTCACTCACCCTTCAAACCGGAACACAACAATATCAAGTATTGCTGTTTTGCGGTAGAATATCTGATGAGTGGGTGGTACCTACCCAGACGAGCTTGCACAAAGCCCTACCACCATTATAAATTATAACATTAATTATAATGTTTAATTAGAACAACTTACAGTTACAGAATCTTTCTCACCTTACACTGAGTAGGTTACGAGTGTATTCAACTTTTACTTTCACGCATGAAAAAAAAAAAATTAAACGGAGTAAACAAATCTAACCTAGTTTCGCAATAAGTAGTCGTAAAACAACGTCCCAGCCCCTAACTCCCGAGCTATGAGCTCGTATATAAGAAAAAATAGAAAAAAGGAAACACATTCGCTCATTTATTTACGAGAGCCGCCTCTAAGGCTGCCGGAGGCCATTAGCAGGACTGCATCTATCTCTTTTTGTCTCCAGCGACTTTCATTACGCTGTCCTTGACAATATCGTTGACTCCATTATTATACGAAACACTCGAACTATGCACTTTGGATGCGTTGTTAAAGAATGGATTCTAGATCAACAGGATAATATGAAATTAAATTTTATGTATTGTTATATTTATCTTATCTTGTTGCTCATGTTTAAAATTAAACGTTTAAGTTATTTTATAACAATATCAAATTGTTTTATGATAATTGATTGTGAGTCGATTATTTAATACCAAAACTTAAAATTATAATATGTATCGGTACAAACAGAGGTTGTATGTTTATATTATGTCGAAAATATTTTAAAATACAGTTCATTATGTCAACGTAAACTTAAAAAAAATTGTTTGTTTTGACGGTTTCTGAATGAACGCTGTCAAAACGATATACATACACAAAAACTTTAACAAAACATTTTTATATTTTATAAATAAGCCATAATTCATAGTAACAAGTCTAATATTAACTACAATACAGGATAATATATTTGCGCATTGTAAATACACGTGGCAGATTTTCTTTCTTCACGATCTTTTCCTTCACTCTCGAGCAGGTTATGAATTAAACGAGTAACTACATAATTTATTAAAATATATGAAAAGTCAGTGTTTCTTGCCCGGGGTTTTTTTTTTATAGAATAGGAAGGCGGACGAGCATATGGGCCACCTGATGGTAAGTGATCACCAAACGCTCTTAGACATTGGCATTGAAAGAAACGTCAACCATCGCTTACATAGCCAATGCGCCACCAACCTTGGGAACTAAGATTTTATGTCCCTTGTGCCTGTAATTACACTGGCTCACTCACCCTTCAAACCGGAACACAACAATAACAAGTACTGCTGTTTTGCGGTAGAATATCAGATAAGTGGGTGGTACCTACCTAGACGAGCTTGCACAAAGCTCTACCACCAGTAAAATTTGAAATGTTCGCAATTTACCTGTCTTACCCATTTGGTTATTTAGGAAAAACACATACCTACTTGTAATATGTAAAACCTATAGTATTATATTATGTAAAATATATATAATACATGGATAAACGAGCCTCGTATAAAGCTTTGGAACACATATAAGATGAATCCTCGTAAACTCAGGTGTTGAGCGTTCACTGGATATAATATGCAAAAGCATTAAGATGACTAGAACGTTGAACGGTAAATGTACTAGAATTTACATCATTGACGAACGGTCTCCGCTACTTAAGAGTGTTTACTGAGCTTCAACTTTATAGTAAATAATGTAACGTTAAATAAAAATATTGATTAAATATTATCGCAGCTTTATACGTATTTTAAATACGTATCATTAATTTAATGATTTTTTTTTAGAACTTTTCATGAGGAACAATTTCGCTTTACGTTATTTTCGTACAACTGTAACTATTCACACGGAGCACGCCGTGGAAGCTTTTCCGACTTAGTTAACGAATTTCATTATGACTTTAACTCGGTCACATTATACACATTATGGTATATATGGTCACATTATAGATAAAGATTATTATATAAATTTACACACACAACAAAATATCTAGCAATATATTATGTAGTATGTTTATTTGTGTTAATACGCTTCCAACGAATTGTTGTAATAGAGAATATAAAGTGGCTTCGAACAAACTTAATGGTTTATCAATTTTAGTAATCGAGCTTTAATAATGTGACATAAAACTGTTCAATGATTCATATATTGGACATACATATAAAAGTAATAAAACGAATCATTTGTAATCAATAGAAATAGCAATATTCGGTTCAATGATCGCCAAAGAACCGATGGTTAGATCAAAAGGATACAAAGAAAGAATAAATCCCTCTGAGTTTTATCAAGATAAAGCCTTTTACTGGTTTAGAAGATCAATGAGATATAACTAGTTTTATAGATAATTGTACAAAGCAATATTTGTTTGAGTATTTTTTAACAATAATGGCTATAATGTTTAAAAATCGAGATATAATTTGTTTACATTTTAATAGTACTATCCCTTCAAACAATTGCACAAGTTGTGAAAGAAATTCTCGCATACTTAAATAGCACACACAATTTCAACATGCTGTCTTTTACGAAAATGATTATAAGGTTTTTGTTTCTCCGATGAAATTTTATTTTTAATTTTTGATATAAAATGTATGTTGTATTTTATTGCCCGAGAATAAAAGTTACGTCTGATCATTTTCATTAAAGTACATCGAGTGGTCTTCAAACTGTACAGGTTTCTTTTCAAAAAAATTGTTTTTTTTTTGCTATCGGTACTGTTGAATCGTTATATCCCTTATGATTGGTTTTTCAATATATATACTTTTAATTTGTACAAATAATAAAAGGGGATAGTACGATTTGGGTTCTTCTTAACTAGTCTATTTAGCTTATCTCTTCTTGAATGCTGCAGATCTCGAGGTTCAATCCTGGAGTTGGCCAATTTTTAATATCACTTGCATAATGATACACCATATTAGATTAACACATACACCATTTCACTTCGGTCCGGTAAATTTATATTTTATATAAGTCGACGTGGCTGAGGCTTTACGACCTAAGATTTACAAAACTCATTGCTGACTGTCCGCTACTTAGTGGCAAGAGACAAAGATCTTAGAGGATTTGGGGGATAAAATAAATCTTAAAGCAAATACTTCTCGATAGTTTTGTCTGACATAATTACGGTTAGGGAGTACTTTTTATCCGCGGTCTCGGGATTTCGATGGTCGTTATTTGAAAGTTTTTCTTTATTTAACTCTAAGTCGCTTCTCGAGACGAACGAACAAACTGAATAAGTATAATAGTTAAAGTTCGAAGGATGTCGTTTATAATTATTTTGTTCGGTAAAATCTTTAAGCGTTATTAATAACTATCGGGAGTTTGAAGCTTTATGCTTTAGATGGGTATGGTCAATGATTAAATGACTGTACAGCTTATATGAAATAGGTATGATTTTTTTTTTAAATATCGAAACAAATATTTACGTTTTCAGTTGAGATTGCCCGGATTTGAAGACCTAATCTGGGTTTAATTATTATATTATAATGATTCGATTAAAATTCAAATGTCTTTGTGAAATCTTGTATTAAAAATAATCGAATAATTTGTCCCACGAACAATGCGTTGACTTCGCGAAGTTTGAAACTTGGTGCTGTAAGTTTATTTTTAATTCGCGTGTTTGTATAATGTTTGTCACTGCTTCGAAATAAATAATATTATTTTTGGATATTACTCTTGTAAGCGTGTTTCCATGTTAATGTTTCTCTTTTAACAATAGTATTTTTATATTTCTAAAAATAATATTATATACTACTTTTAAATTATTTAAATTTTAAAAAACAACCGATCATACATAATATTATTCTGCTATTATAAATCCAAATCTTCAATAGGACTTCGATAATACAAGCCATCCTTATTTGTGTATCATCGTTAAATCATATTTTAGATCCCATTTTAGAAGGAGCTTTGACACTGTAACGATGCAATTACACGAGGTCAATAGTTGAGCCAACTCACTAAACTAAGACATTAAGCCAGTCAAATAATAAATGAAATATAATTGACACGTAGGCCTATTTAGGAGGCTGCTTTATTTCTTTACCAATAACGTAAAGACAATTCTATGTATTGTCTCTATTTAGGCGTACCCAATATGGATTGAATTGGCTCGGTTATTGGACTCATGTAAAAGCACTATAACGAGTAGTTTATACTTATCAATGGATTGCGTTAACTATCAAACAATCAGATGGCACATTTGTCTATCTGCCTTCATACAATAAAGACGTGACACAATATTTAAATACACGTGGGATTTTTATATATAAGAGACAAAATAACTTACTACATAAAAAACAAACAATAGAAAATCACACGAACGACGCTGAAATTGTGAGTCTATCGCAAAACAGGGACGTCGCATATTTCATTTTTAATTACCGGAGTCCACGTCACACGGGGTCACGTAAAGAACCCAAAATATCCGACATTGCGGTGACCCAAAGAGCTCCTCTGGGATCACATGGACACTGTGATATAAATAATATAACATAACCAACATGCGTGTAGTAATATGTAATTCAGTATATTCGACTATGTCTTTATATAATACTAGCCGTCGCTTTCGCCCGCATGTTGACATGGGACTTCAGGTATTAGGTTTAAAAAAATTGCCTTCCTAGCGGACCTTATGTACAGAACAGTTAGGCCAGCTATCCTTCTATTTGAGAAGTATATTTGTGGATGATTGTGAATACCTATGGCAAAATTTCATATAAAATATGGACTCATAATATTTTCCTTAACCGTCGAGAACGAAATATATATAATTTTTGAATTTTAAAATTTGAATTGATTAATTTGTTTTGTAGATTAGTGAGAACTCACCGGCATCTGCCTGAGTTTGGACATGCATTTTAGATTAATTCCGACCACTAAATGTAACCTTTCTAAAAATTGTGTGTAAGACTTTTTGTTAATATGCCATGGCGTATTATGTAATGACGTAAATATCGTAAATTATTGAGGAATTGTTATAGTTGTATCGATATTGACCCACACTTATTAATTTATCAGTATATAGAGTAGCTTGTTATATAATACTAAAATAAAAATCAATTTGGTTTATGATAAAATAGATAAATAAAATTAGAGTGCGTAAAAAAATCTTTATTATATGATAAGTTATTAGTGCTATAAGAAGTAAAGTTTTATTTTAAGCTCGTCCATTGTACCTGATAGCTGACTGGCGCCACTGGTTCTGAGTGTTTGCCAAACCATCGTCTCGTGCACGCATACAATTTGTAAGCTTTGTTCATAAATACTTCGATCGCTACTTGCCAAGTGCAAATTAATTTGGTCATTAAATTCAACAATTTTATTATTATATTTAAAACAACTGTTATCTAACCTTCTCGTCTCTTTCATACAAGTTTTGTTTTGCACATTGCACTACCTCGCTGTTTGTTTTTTCTTCTTTTCGCTCTCATACATTCCGATTTGACATTCTTCATTCTGTAGTGGCGTTTTATTTTCATGTGCTTGTCTTTTCAAATATTTCCCGTTTCCTCGCGCCCCATTGTAATTCCAAAGAATTTCCAAATACTTGGCAGTATTTCCTACGTGCGAGACGATACTGGCAATGGTTTCAAAATACGAAATAGAATTTGAGAATGAGAAACAGGAAAAGGATGGTAACAACTTTATTTGAAGGAACTTTTCATCTTGCTTATATATGGTTTACATCGGTATATAAGACGCTTGAAATAGTACAGCTATTGTATGGCAGCTCAGCGTTTTTTAATATCGCCTTCAGCTTCTCGCGGAGCTCTTTTGCAAACAAAATTGTCTCGTACGATACTGACCTTTTCATTCTTAATAAATTTGGCAGTATGTGCTCTGGGAAGAACACTCCCTTCTTCCGTGACTTATGAGATTTACGTAATACTATTGATTCACTGGTGGAAATTGATAATTCTAAAAGTTTTGCTGCATAGGAAATCAAAGATCTCACGCCATAAAGTACTATAAAAAGAAAAAGAGAAAAACCAGCAATTAAGTAATTCTTTTCGGCTCTGCTTAGAAGTACCAATTTTTCATATTTATTGAGGAAGTTGTTTGTGATCAAATTGTGTATATTCAGTAATGGAATGAACATACCAAGATACAGAACGAAACTGAAATATACGCCGACTAAAAGGAGATAATAACTTCTGTGACGTTTCATAATATTATTCATATGTCTGTCTATTCTTCTTAAGTCGTAAATTGGGTTCAGCAAGACAGCGATTGCAGCCATCTGTAACAAAATCAGGCAACCGAGAATAATACAGCTGGCGTCCATTTTCTTGGATGAAACAATTAAACTGTACTACGATGACATGATAAAGATGTGAAAGTAATAATAATAATTATTTATCCCATTCGGAGTGAACTGAAGACAATTTTCTAAATAATTTTCATTATGTCAATTTAATGACTATTATTTGACAAGACAATTTCCAGCCTGTTTCTTTTATAATTTCTTCTGTAAAACGTTCCTTACAACTGACACTAGTGATTTTTAATTTTTATATTAAAAATCTCGTTATGGTTTTTTTAAATACTAAAACTTCTTTGGATTTATCAAACTATTATTATAATAAATGTAAAAAAATATGTATGTTTGTATGTATTATTTAATAAAGATTAAATTGCTTACAATGGAATTTCAAAATTTAATTTTTTTTTATTTAAAATAAACAACTTTATTATAATGTAAACCTTTGCAAACTTGTTTATTTTTTTTTAAATTATTTCACAAGAAATTTCATAAATATGATAATATTATATTATTCATTGTTACGCTATATATTTTGCAAACTTCAAAAGATGCTTAAATATATCAAATTAGTCTGAGAGATAAACCACGCGAATGAATTTCTTTACCTTGCCTCCGCTATTATCTCAAGTATTAACTTTTGATTAACTTTTTAAATTATTTATTTTAAAATGTTAATCAAAATAAGCGACATGATGTATTAAACCACACAAGAGATACGATGTAAAACGTGCGGTATGATGAACGCGCACTTGGGAATCACTAATTAGATGTGGGTTAGATGTAGGCGTATGGAACACATGCTGTGGGATAACTAGTTTTTATTAAAATATATGTACTCGTATATTTAAAAAAAAAACCTTACGGGTTAGCATGCCTAGTTTTATTTACAAAAATCGTAGTAAGACTACAATAACTTCTATACTCCAACCAAGAACACACATAGCCTTGAATTATAAGCCTTAAAAAATAAAAATTAGTGTTTGTATGCCTGTCCTCGATGCATTTCTAAACAATTCATCCGATTATGATGAAATTTTGGTAAGGTATTCTGCGTAGGTCAGCGAAGGCCCTGATCCAATAAACAAGTTCTTTTTGTATGTTTGTTCTCCAATATAATATGTACGAAGCCTGGACGTGTAAATTATGTAATAAATATAATATATTAAAACAATTATAATATATCAATACATACAATACTGAAAAAAAATCGACAAAAGTTAAGTTTTATAGAAAACTTTTTTAATAAATAAAAATAAAGTAAGTTTGATATATTATTTATTGAAATATCATTAATTATAAACGTCATATCTTAATATCTGTTTTTGGCTGTTTAATCGTTGCAAGAAATAATTTTGGATTGGTAGATTTTTGTGACATATCATCTCTCGATAAAATTGCATGTCTGCACATTAGTTCGAAATCTAATAAGCGAGCTACAATAATGAGAAAATGTGTAATACGTTCTATAATTATTAACATATAAAACGCTATAAAAGAACAAGTAAAGCTTATTGACATTTTTGTTAAGTAAAAATTCCAAATTAATTCAGAGTTATTAATACTATTCAAGAGATATCCGTAACAACTCTTCTCCCAAGCTATTTCTAATAGCGTATTAGCTATTAAAGTGATTGTAAGGAGTAAAATAATATTCGACGGAAAATTAGCATTTTCCTGTACTTTACGCCAACAATCTCTTATAAAATATGGTTCCTTTATTGGTTTCAAAAGGAAAACTATGAACACTAGTTCCACGTATATTATTATTCCTAAGAATATATTGAATACGTTAATCATTTTTAATCACTTATTTTGAAGATCTAGTCGTTGAAATTTTAATATTCGAACGGCTTTCTACCGAATTAGGTGGATTTTTTATCTCCCTCGTCCGTTCCTCTTTCCGAATAGCTTTACTAGGATTTTTCTTCGGCGTAACTTTGAAGAATTGTCGCATACTATTGTGTTCTTCTTTATTGAAATCGATTATTGATGGCCAATGAATAGTTTTTTCGTCATCGAGGAATTCTCCTATCATATAAGACTTTTCTGATTCTAGTTCACGTTCACTCGCTAATGTTATATCAATCAAATCATAGTTTGCCATCAGCTTCGAAAATTCATATAGCTTGGCTGAAAATTTAACATAATCGGATAGCCTTAAAATTACAAGAAGTAAAAACAATGAGAACACACCGAGAATATAGTTTCTAGTAGCATTAGTAGCTGTTACTATTCTAATTAGTTTGTCCTCGGCCGTCTCAATTGACTTTGATAAGTTTGGCGATTTTAAATCATTAAGTATTTTGGATGGATTGATAATACCATAACTAATGACAACAAATCCGAAAAATATTGTTAAACACAATGCGAAGGAATTAGTTTTAATAGTGTCTGTTAACGTTCTTATATTCTTTGATAATATAATCACATCTGCAAACGGTAATATCATTAATAAAATGATTACCATTTCAAGTAAATTCACTAATGCTAATATTGACGTAGGAAAATCTAGAATCAACATACCACTGGAATTTATATAAAGATAACTATTTACCTTCACTGAATATTTGATAGGTTATATTAGAAAATCTGACATTAATAATTTTATTACTCAAAATCTCTAGATAACCAAAGAGGTCATGGAAATAAGGTCTCATATCTAAATTATGTTTTTTATCAGAAAGTATATTTAATCTTTAAAAAGTATCTAGGTATTCGTTGTTTAACAACATTTAATAAATAAATTCGAGTATTCTCTTGATGAAAAAAAAAAACTTTTGTCAACACACTTCATTCAACGAAAACGGTTACTCAAAGTGTATGTAGGTGCGTTTCGTGATTGAATTTGTTATGAACCACCCTCCGTGTATCGAAAGCGGGTCTGGTAACAAGAAGCCTATTTACCTTTCGATATTTTGTGAAACAAAATAACGAAGAAAGTACCACATTGCGTAACATATATTTCGTCACGTAGCATATGTTGCTTCAACCTTATTTTGTCGTGATCACTTAAATATAATGTAATATCGAAATAGTATTAAATTGAATTTTCATTGTACACTAAATATCTTTTCAGGTATTAATGAACAAGACTTGAAGGAATATATTATAATTATAACGGCTATGTTGATTTATTGGCCCTCTCAAATTTTCTCTGCTCTGCGGTTAGAAGGAACGAAATGGAGTAATGTGTCCTTCTCGTTCGCACACAACACGTGCTACACAGGTGCGCCTTTTCCTTTATCGCTACCATTATCTATGTCGATTCAATTATTTTGAACTGTTGACTCAGCGGGCTGTATTTTCAAGGTTTGTTGTTAAAACGACCTTCGCGGACCGAATATGTAATAAATGGGATGAAATTTAATTACGTCGTCTTTTTATTAGGTATTTGTTATTAGGTTATATTTGTTCAATAAATTTACTTAACTATATAGATTTTCAGTCGCGCATTAATATATCTTATTTTTTATCATACAGGTACAAACATCTACTCTATTTGATAAAATAATACATAATATAATAATAATATATTTTAATTTTAATTAGCATTTTTAAAATTAATATTTTGTAAATAATAATTTTATAAATAAATTTTGTCACGAGATATTTATTGGAAATATTTTAATTAAAAAATTATATAAACATAAATACACAAAGGATTTTAAAGCACAAAATGCGATTGTTTATCACAGATAGCACGCTAGATCGCAATACATCAACTGGTAAATGAGGTGGGTCGAATTACTTGCTTCAGCATTTTAATAAATTTCCACTGAGTTTAACACGCCGCATATTTTATACCAGACAATATCGTAATTAAAATACGTAATTATTAAAATATATCTATATTTATATATATGAATACAAGAAATAGGGTTTTATTATAATATTTAATTTTCCTTTGTTGGGATTATATTAAATGATTTAATTACATATATTATTTTAATGAAACATTTTAAATAAGAACAAACATTACTATATATCTTTTATTTCTATTATAGCCTATTAAATTGTAGGGACATTGTACAAATCTTGGGAGACTTGGTCTAAGAAATAACATATTGTAAAATCCGTAGAAAAATAGAACAACAGATTTCATAATTATGATTTCGGATTTATGCCAAATGTATGTATATCGACCCGCAGTGAAGCAGCGCAGTGGAATAAGCCTTCCCTTCAATGGGAGCGGAGGCCTCAGACAATCTTTCACTTTTTTATTGTAACAAATCACAATTTACTTTCTTTTATCATATCTATTTGGTTCGGTGCGTTATGTGTTTAGAAATAATTTAAGTCGCTTGAATGACGCCGTAGGTTCCATGAATACTTGCTGGTGGATTGGTTTCCCGCCACCAAGCGAGATATTGACGAATAAGTTGCTGATGGCACTAAAATATGTACTTTAATATCCTCTCGTAGTGGGCTTTTACGACACATATGAGTTGACATCGGAATACATCGGAAACCATATAGCACTTTATTTCGATACGTAAACATAAGAAAAATATATGTGTAAGAAACATTAAAGATTAGACATGCGTAGAACGTTGAACGCACGATCTCGTTATTATTATGTATATATGTGTGTGTTTTATTATAAAGATACTTTGTGCTAGATCTTAAGGCTTTAACCGTATATAGCTCTCATGTTTCTAAGGATAAATGGGCGGCTGGAGCGTGACACGATTAGCTAAGAAGCGTGGTACAGTTAGTTTATACCATGATTCATACGACTCCCTAGTATCATTATATTTTTTATAAATATCTTCCTCTTGTCATCACGAGAAATATATATATTTAAATTTTAAATAATAATAAAATTCTGAAAACAATTATTTAACAAAATAATTATATAATCAATTCGCTAAACATTTCGTTAATTGAAACCCTTAACCATTTTTACCATTTATTGAATTGTAAAAAAAAAAATTGATAAATAAAGGTTTTACTTCACAATCATTTTGTACGGATTCTATACGATATACTGTTTTTATTTAATTTATAATAAGCAACTCATTTATTATTTACTAAGATAATTATTTTTACTTTTATTATTATAGATAAAATCGATTTTTACACTTCATTCTTAAATTCAATGACAAGTTTTGAGGTTTATTCTTACAGAATAATGTCCCATATGTTTGACAAACATTGGACGTATGAATCTTTCTTACTCCCTATATAATGTAAATGCGATCGATACTCTGTTATTTTACATGTAAAAACTGAGCTTGAAGCGGTCTCGCGAGAGTCATATTTTCTTTAGCTATGGCTATGCTTGTATATATATAAAAGTAAGGTAAAGTTATCATAAGAGTATATATATAATGTTTTGGTATGTATGTAGAGCAACTTGTAGTTCATGACATTTAACGATAATGCTTTGAAGTGTTTGTCTACATGGAATATTTAATTATTGTTTTGTTCTTGTGACGAACGGAAATGTAAATAAATTTGTATCGAAGTCGTAGTGTGTACTCATATAAATTAAACGTTTCTATTTTAAGTCAACATAAAAAAATAAATTAAATCTATTTAAATAATAATATATTTAACTACGGTTTTGTAAAAGGTACCTTCTAGGTAGTTACTAGCCACTCATGAGATATTCTACCGCTATACAGCAATGTTAACTCGATCCTTCTTAATGCAAATAAAGCATGCAAATTTTACCAATGTAAGAGGCAGGAACTTGTATCATTACTTATAAAGCTTTGTAGATAGGTTGTTTTACATTGTAGCTGCTATTGATACCGGGTTTAATCTTCGAGACTTAGATTATTTTTGACGTTTCATTTTGCGATAGAAACTTCGTATTAGGGATGAAAGGTTCCCGAATGAAGAACTTTCACGACAAAGGGACAAAGGTCAATCATATTACGGTTCTTCTGATGTACGGATAAAGTCCGATATTAAAGAAATATGCTGCCTCACAGAGGAAACTATTCGATAAAAGTAGGCGACCGGCAATGTTATTTGAATATAAATAAAGTTACTTGCGTTTGCAATTTTCTGTTTTAGGATTATACTCAGTTTTATACTAAAATATAAATGAAAGTAATTCAAAATCGCGACTTTGTAATTATTCTTGCACAGAATATTATATGAAATAAAGTATTTAAATTACGTCTTGATTCATAATGGAAAGATTAAGGATTTATACAAAACGTCTTCAATTAGAATATAATTTAAATATTTTGAGATATATTATAGTTATTTATTTAGTTTACACTACAATAAATGTTAGCTCGAAATATAGATCTCAAAAAAACAAATATTTCAAAAACTAGCGGCTATCACTGGCTCTCTCTTTCCACTACTTGGCTAGAAAGAGATAAATACTGTTATATTGACGATGAGTATTTGGCCTGTTTTAAATCACCTTAATACGATTTTATATATAACCGAATTTTTATTAAAATTATAAAGAAAATTACAAAATGTACTATGGGAAGGTGTAATAAAGAACAATTTATTTTATACAACCTAATAAAATTGTAAAGTATGTGGTTATTCTTAGTCTACGTGCGCTTCGAAGGACGTAGGTGTTTGCTACGACCGCTACAATTTACTCGTAGGCCAAGATGAGATACGGTAAGTATCTGTCTCGTGCACATGGTACACGTGAGTGGGTGTTTGTGCCAATATATATTGTATAACATATATGTAACATTAACCTTAAAGTGATTTTATGTAATATCTAAATTAAAATCAATTTTCAGTTAAATTAACTAAATAAAATGGAATTCAATTTTTTTTCACAAATAATAAGACATTTTGAAAGTTCCGTACACTTCGAATACCTGAAAGCAAAATTACACCAAGCGATCATTACTATATTATTATTATTATTATATCATATCTATAAATTTAACTGTATAACATGAAGTAAGATTTTAACCTTAACTTTTGTTTTTTTTTTCCGAAAATCAGAATATAACAGATATACAAAATCACCTATGTATGTATACGGTGTTATAAAAAGGTATTGAAAGGTTGGTCTAAATAATTCATAAGATACATGTTTTATAAACATAACAAGGTTCGGAGGCTCGCCAGGGCAGGGTTATAAGAACTTGCCCGAGGCTGTTACAAAACATCGAACGAGCAAAGTTAACTTACGAAACTTTGTACGTTGGGATACATATACTTAGACGTACCTGATACGATGATCATTTTGCGATTCACGTTTAAAAAGGCTCACAGCCTTGTATGTTTAAGTGTTCTTTCTTGCAAAGTTATATAATTGAAGTTTGGGTGAAAAACACGTTATTTTTATGTGTTTGTAATTCGCTTTTCCTCATCCCATTTATTTGGACTCGGCGTTGTTTTTCTACATCTTCCTCTTGACTTATAGCCTAATATGACATTATTGAGATTTTACTATATATATAAAAAAAATATCTATATTTTTAAAACAGAATAATTTACGATTTTGTAACCTTACCAACAAGTACTTCATTGTAACGTGTATATAAGGCGATAAAGTTTCGACTGTATCGATTTTGTTTCAAACTATTTTGAGGACATTTTAATTAATTACAGCATTCAATAAAAAATAACTTAATTAATCTTGCGTAAAATCTTGATAACTGACTTACGGTTAGATACAAAATGATAATGCGTATATTTCTGTATTATTATTATTATTATTTATTTAGTCCACAAAACTGACTATAATTACAATACAATCAACAATGACATACAATAATACATTTAACTGAAAATATTTACAATTGAGTCTTCTCGATGTGGATATTACATGCTTATATGAGGGCTTAAACGCAAAAAAAAAATTACATTAGCAATATAATTACATATTATAAAAATTATGGTCAATTTCATATCACTTTCTGACATTTCAAGATCATTTCCTGTGGTGAGTTCCGAGTTTGTTCTTATAGAAAAGCCCTAAGACGAATCCTATGTAGACATTCGGTTGTCTTTTTTTTCTATCTTTCGTTTAACGAAAAAAATTCGCACGTAATTTTTGATCAAGACTCTGTAATATAGATTCTTGAGTTTAAATCTCGTTTGCGAATGAAAAATTATTACAGCGGAATTCTATTCAGAAACTTAACGTTAGATTGTTACTGGAAGTTCTCTTTGCAAACAATCACGCTCTGTGGTTTTTGATAAAGGAAGTCAGGTTAGCTTCTATTTTATGCTAAAGAAAATGTTTTGAAACGTATTTTATATATATTTTTTTTTGTTATAAAGGTAATCAAATTCTGTTGAAATAAACATATTTTAAATGATCGAAATAGTGTAGAACTATTATTAATTGATGGACGTTGTAAATTATAAATATTATTTTATGATATAGAATTACAAAGTCATTTTCAGTTTGATTTTAGTGAAACAATATATACTAATAAATTATTTGTAAATATTTAGTAAAGATACATTAATTTTGTCAGCTATATTTGTATTGTGTATTTTTAGGTTTGGTGGTGGTTTGAAGACATAAATATATTGTTTTTCTTCACCACCGAATTAGATGTTCTGAGATATATTATAGTTATTTATTTAGCTCTAACTACAAGAAATGTTGGTACGAAATTCGAAATACAGATCGCAAAAAGACAAATGTTCCAAAAAATGGCGGCTTTCTATACAAAAAAAAAAAAAAAAAAACGATTTAAACTTCTTACATTCAATACATTTATAAATAGTTGAAACATTGAAATAAATAATAAAAAGTCATCATTTTTGTTTTAAGACGAATCGCTCCCCCAGCGGTATATAAATATTATAAGTAGGAATTGTGTCATTTCAGTTCTCAAGTAGGCGTCATTTCTGTACCCATGAGAACTCATCTGTCAGTTTACATATACTCTAGGGGCAATACAAGACCTTTATACATTTCTCGTCCCTCGTCAATCAAAGGCAAATCTGATCTTGGTTACCCAAGGCTTGAGTCAATTACATTATAAACTCTAATTAAATTTATGTTACCATTCATTTAAATTTTAAGATAATTTTATTTGAAGACGAATTTAAATTTTTATTACATGTATATTAATTAGCAAATAAAATCAAATCAAAATATACTTTATTCAAATAGGCTCTGAAGAGCACTTTTGGATCGTCATTTTACAAGATTAATTAATCAAATTAAAAGCTACCACCGGTTCGTAATGTAGATTCTGCGAAGAACAAATAATTTAGAACGATATGATATTTTCACGAATTTTATTAAAGCGTTTTGTTTTTTTTAGCATACATAAATACCATCGTTTACTTCCAAAATATATTTCAGTATTGTATTATAGTAAAGATTCTATTCATTTAGTTTCCACTCCATTCCTGTCCAGGAGGAAAGCGATCTAAGACCAGATCAGGCGCATGAGGAACATCATATGATATCGACGGGACGGGACTGTCACACTGTCACCTTCCAAACTCAGGGTTGTTGCTGAGAATTATCTACCTGAATAATCCAATATTGTTTTTGTCGGGCTGATTTTATCTTCATAACTTTCAACTGTTCAATAAAGCACTAGAACAGTAATATAATAATCTACAAAATCTGTTAATTATCATGAAAATATATTTTTGATATACATTATCAATGGCCAAATCAGCAAGGCCTTAATTATAAAAAATATTACACACATAATAAACATTATTTTTTAAGCTCGTTTATATTATTTGAACAAGACTTCTGTACATGTACGAATATTATAAAACTATGACAAAATGCCACTAACGATGAATATGAAACGGATGTAACGAAAAATCTCAACGCAGCAAAATATTCTACAAGTTACATTTTTCTCTTACAGTAACAGCCTGTTAATGTCCCACTGCTGGGCTAAGGCCTCCTCTCCCTTTTTGAGGAGAAGGTTTAGAGCTTATTCCTCCACGCTGCTCCAATTCGGGTTGGTAGAATACACATGTGACATAATTTCAATGAAATTAGACACATGCAGGTTTCCTCACGATGTTTTCCTTCACCGTCAATCAAGAGATGAATTACAATCACAAATTAAGCACATGAAAATTCAGTGGTGCTTGTTCGGGTTTGAACCCACAATCATCGGTTAAGGTTCACACGTTATAACCACTAGGGCATCTCGGCTTTTTACTATTTTTCTCTTACAAACGTATTATTCACGCTTTATTTCCGAGAAAAAGGAACGTTGCAAGCAGGATAATTATTTTCAGGAATACCGGGAATTTAACGTAGTGGCAGCAATTACCATATTATGTGATTTTCATCGTGCGACAAGCGACAATCTACATTATTAGTACGACTTCAAAATACAAAGTCCCATAACGTTAAATGTTCTTGAATATTAAAATGCGCTATCGAAGTTCCTGACTTCGTGAGTATATATAATGTTTTCCACGCCATAGCACAATAGTTGCAATGTCAAAAGGAAATGTTATACAAATTAACTTTTCTTATTTCAAACATGATATTTGAAAGGAACCAAGGTCTCAAATCTTTTCATTAAATTAGTTTTATAGTAATAGAAGAAATAAAAATTTTGTTATTTTTATTGTTAGGAAATATTAAAAAGATTCTATTTTATTGTATTACTCGGGTTTTAGACAGTATCGTATCGACAGTATCTTTATTTTGCAAGAAGTTTCTATATGATTACACAACAATGAAGTTAGTTTTGTTAGTATTAGGGAACATTGTTACTTATCTTATTAAACTATTAATTATATAGCTTGAACAAAATAGGAAGCGGTTTTTATGTTGCGAAATTTTCCTTTTTTTTTTTTAAATAAAAATCTAGTCTTCGTAGCTTCATGTTACCTTATATGATATGTATAACACATATATGTTGTAACATATATCCTTATATGATACATGTTACAAAATTTAAGGTTATATTTAATTTACGTAACTTTTTTCCTTTTTTATTGTTCATGTACTTTTGATTTTTTATGTGCGTCACGTTCGGAATTTTAGTCGGGGAAGCTACCGCCTATGTACAGGGTTGCCAATATTGCAATAATACCCTATTTTTTTAAATAGCAGGGAATTTTGGTGACGAAAAGACGAAGTATAATATATTTGTTCTAATTTTAAATATATTTAATATAAAGTCTTGTTTAAGTCGTTTGTGTTATTTGTTTTGTCGATATTTAGAATTGTATTGTTTCATGCTTATCTGCTGTATAAATTAAAAAAATAAATTTAAATATGTATATATTTTTTAAATATATTTTTTTTAAATCGTATTTGATAAGAATCACTAGTGGTCGGACCATGATACTTATAACATTTTAATTGAATATCACAGGTTTAAATCAAATAAAAAAGGACTAAATTTCCATGTACTTATTTTGTATTTATAGTTCATCCCATGTTCGTGAAGATTCAAACCATGAGGAAACTTGTATGAAAGATAAAATTGAATGTTCCATATATATATTGAATTCACTCTCTCAATGTCAATATCAACTTGTCAATGATGATTATAATGAATTACCTTGAAATTAACTAAAACGAAAGATCGATATGAGTCCTTCTTGCTTTACCGAGTAGCATAAACAATATGTGTTACAAACGACATTTAACTTTTTTATAAAATACTTATTCTGACAATAGATTATGTGTATTCTGCCACGATTTACTATTTCACCAACAAGTTGTTTGTGGTTTTAATTGAATACTTATTCTAGTTATTCGGATAGAACTCGAATATTCGACAGCCCTATCTCGGCTCTAATTCACTTTGTCTCTCGCATTGCCCACCACAATTAAGCTTGTTTCAACTTAAAATGTGTACTTATTTAGTCAGTTGCAGGCGACGAGGAAATACTTTTAAATGTGTAGCTATTTTTAGATTTCTAACTTGTAATGATAATATATTTAAGCCGGTTGGCGTGGTTGGAAGATACTTGCCTTTCATGCCGAAGGTTGTGGGTTCGATTCCCACCCAGGACAGACATTTGTGTGCATGAACATGTCTGTTTGTCCTGAGTCTGGATGTAATTATCTATATAAGTATGTATTTACAAAAGAAAAGTAGTATATGTAGTATATCAGTTGTCTGGTTTCCATAGCACAAGCATTGTACAAGCTTAATTTGGGATCAGATGGCCGTGTGTGAAAAATGTCTCAGGATACAATTATTATTATTGTATTATTATATATTATTTAATCCAATATTATATCCTAAGCTTGGGAATATACTATGTATATTAAGATATATATGAGTATTAAAAAAAACTATATTTAACATGTTTATATACATTAGAAACGACAATATCATTAACACAACAAAATTAGCGGTAAAATACAGTCAAATAATTTAATTTGTGTAATATTCATTTTTTAACATCTCCCATAATTTGCAGCGACATATTTATATCAAGCAGCTCGAACAAACTGCTTAAATAAAAAACGATGTATAATATATTGCATGCAGCGATACGTATTTGAACTATTCTAAAACGTTGCTAGTGTGACAGGAGCTTTATTACCGTGGAACAATAGAAAACAGTTTATCACACACAATCATTTATCAGAAGATAACTAGTCGGGTGGAAGTGGAATGGTTTGGACGTAGCCGTTTTTGTTTTCAGTTTATTTTGTTTTCTCAAAACCGCTTTTTGTGCATGATATTCGTGGCTACAGATAGCAGCGTTTTTCATATATTTTAAATTTGCAAAAAAAAGGGTAATAAGTAACTATATTTTTGGTTTAGTAACTAGCTTATATGATCGCAGATGCTGAGGCTTAAACTCCGGGTTGGTATTCGCCACAAAAGTGATTAGGTTTTTGATCAAGTTATTCTCAATAGCATAAGCGCTTTACACTCCTGTTACTCGGAAAATCTATGTGCTTGCTTCTCACTGGTCTTGCTCCTAAAACCTTTCTGGTTGTGTCGGATTTATCGTCCAATCGGATTATGTGAAAAACATATAGAGTGCACTTGTGTTTACGCACACAGTTGTGTTCTATAATATGTATTACGCGATAACCTTATCAAAGCAGAATTCATTTTCCTTTATCCACGTATAAAATATAAATAGTAAAATTACTATTAGTTGTAGTTTTATTTATATATAGAGCGAATGTAAGCGGGTAGATGGCCCCAATGGTATGACGTCACAATAACGTAGAATACAAAGTTAAAATATAAACCATGTGATCTTTAATGTTATGCTCATTTTGCATGTTTTCACTGACTCGCTCGCAGTTTTCCCGAAACACGTCACTAAGAAGTATAGTGTTTATATGAAATGTATTGTTATTCCTAATAAACATTGTCACTTTTATATGAAAATAGACTTTATATTCTTTGTGTTATGTAAACATTTTTGCTCTAGTAATTTTCCGTTCCCGAAGGACATCTAAAAATGTCAAATAAACCTGAATGAGGGATAACGGTTAATTTACGTGTTAAGATAACAATGAAACAACCTCCGCAATTTCGGTTTACGTACTTTATGTATGAAGATTGATATATATATAATCCCTTTAGTCAATTTCAGTACAATTTGTTGTTGCAGTGGCTAAGTTTTAATATGTATGTGTGTATGTTGTGTTTTGGTAGTAAACTACACATATCATATCGATAGACTCAAATATCTAATTTGATATCGCAAGATAAAAGAGTCACTTTAAGTTGAGCTGATAATAGTGAAGGTGGTTGATACATTATATTTAATATTTTAATTTTCTTCAAAAAAAGGTCAAGGCCATTATGAAAGGCCGAAACTGAAGCGGGTCAGAACCGGCAGTATATGCTGCTAAAGATAACACCGATGGTTAACAATGATCATATAAGGTAATACTCACTATTACTTTTACATTAAAATTGACATGTTAAAAATAATTTAAACAGAACTTACTTGTTGGTAGGGCAATCTGTCCAGGTAAGTACTACCATCCCATTACTTATTCTAACGCCAAACATAGTATTCCTTTAATCCTGTTTGAAGGCTCACCGGACATACCATCTTAGTTTTCAAGTTAAGTCTTTACTAGTGTCTTTGATTATAGCCACCTTATTTATTTAAAATTATATTGAAAACAATTCAGATATCTTTAAATGTAATGTCAAAAAAGGAAACAATGGCAACTCAAACGATCACATTTCCACTTCACAACCTTCCGATAAAATATACCCAGTAGAACAAAGAATATAATTGACACGTTTTTAGATAAGGTATTCGTAAATTAATTTAAACATCTATTGGCGAGCCTTGTGGTAAAACTCATCAACCGTGACGCCAAGCGGCATGACATTCTCAAATGCCGTCATACCCATCCCGTTCTGAATGCGTGTCGCATGATACAATATTCGCGTTTATTTACCCTAAATTTATTATTTGGTTATCTTTAATCATAAATTATTTCCATAACCATCAATTTCGATGTTTTAACATCTGCAGGGCACCATATGGCAATTTTTTTTTAATTCATTGTCGTCGTGTTACTTGAAGCATTTGATAGAAATGGAATTGAAAATTGTCTGAGACGAGACAAACCTACGACTTTCGCTAAGCAAAACCGGCAACTATACATTTGAGCTATTAAATCTCAAACGATATTCAAATTCTCAGACCGAATAATTAACCAACCCTTTTATCAGAGAGAAAATCAGCTACGACTTGAATTAGTAAATATTGATTTCGGCTTTACATACTTAAGATGAAATAAAATTATGTTTTATACAAATCCTTACCATTTTAATATTCAATATTTTAATTTTTGTTCGTCCTATCCTATCCTTTTGAGAGGATTTTAAATATGATGAATATTATAAATATTCGTTAATTATATACAGCGCTGATTTGATTTATGCATGAGCCTGGCTCAATTGAACATAAGTATTTCTATCGTATTACATATATAGCATATCTAATTTGTAAATGCAGATGTATAATTCAAATAAGGTATATACAGTTAGCAAAGCATGTTATAGCGATCCACTCATTCCAACAGATCTTATTAATTATCTCGGAAAATAGATAAATGTCATTTTTAATTTTATTCTTAACTATATTTGAAATAAGAGAAAGAGAAAAAAGATCTGTGAAAGAAAAATCATTGTCTATCATGATGAAAGCTCTGTAGGTGAATTTGATAATTGAACATCGGGTTGCCAATTAGATAGTGTGGACTAATTCATTATTATTAATCAAAAATCGTCTCCAAGTTTAATACTTATCTCATTGTAAGGTTCTTCTAAACGAATTTCGACACTGCAATCAATCAAAGGAACCACGGACAAGAAGTTGGCGGAATATAATTATTATGACGCTCAATAGAGAAACAACACAAGGTGACTTTATTCTCTACTACTACTATACTGACCGGGAAAAGATCAGATCCAACAAAACGTGATTTCCGTGGCCAAAAATATAATTACTATCAAGTTTTGAACTCGGTTGTGTCATCAAGAATTATCTTATGTAGCCTACAGAGTATTCGAATGCTGCGTCTTATAACAATTTTATGTAGAAATGTTTTTAGATTGAAAATGTTTTGTATTATGTTTATAAAGTTTTTATAAAATGATATCGTTAACCTCGTTCCTTCTCCTCATAAAGGGAGAGGAGGTCTCATCCCAGCAGTGGGACATTCACAGGCTGTTACTGGTTTCGTTTAAATAAAATCAACTTTAATTTTTTTTTATTAATTTAGTTTTTTTTGTTAGACTTGTATTGTCTAATAAGAGTTATTTATAGTTAAAAAAACAAGATACATCCAAAATAAAAACACATTGGAGACCTTTGTGTGATAACGCATTTACGAGATGATAAAATCTCTAACCAAATCTCTTTAACCGAGATAGTATCTATACGTAGCCATAAACAGGATCACGCTTGTCCATCGATAACATAACAAAGGATTTGTCCCACAAAGAACCTCTGGCAATCCGTTTTAAGCGACGCTCGAATACAGCGATAGATTAAAATTTTAATATTATCAGAAAATCATTTAGGAATTAAATTTTCCCTTTCATCATTTATGTAGGCGGATCATTATATTTACTAAAATAAATAAATATGGGTAAAATTACACACATAAAAAATATTATTCTTAATATAAAAATACAGAATAAAAACAAACAAATTATAAAATGAAACCATAGTTAAATAAACTTTATGTCAGTCAATAGATGTAGAAGTATTTATGTACGTAGAATAACAGTACAGTGTCCCACTGCTGAGCTAAGGCCTTTTATGGAGTTCGTTTAGGACTTATTCCACTATGCTGCTCAAATGGGTCGATGGATAAACATATGGCATCGAAAATATAGTGACATTCGACACGCGTCACTATATTTTCCTTCAGCGCCAAACACAAGTAGAGTTAAAGTGAGTGAAACACAAATTAATCACATGAAAATTAAACCGAAATCCGGGTTTTAAAAGAAGATTGCGGGGATCTTCTTTTAAAATTCTCATGTCCTAACCACTGGAGTATTTCGGTATTCATGGATAAAACGTCATCATAAATAAATAGATGCCATAAATACAATCCTACCTAATAAAGTAAGATTACCATTTAGATAAAAAATAATTCAATAAGCCATAAACAGAATATTTAAGAAGACCATTCGAGTAATCAGCAAATCAAAATGAGTAAATGTACCATAAACTCGGCCGTAAAATGTTTATAACTTACTTTGTCTACAATGTTTGAAGATGTTGCCTTCATTACACGTATTCGCCACAATTACTGAGTAAGATTACCCTCCCGGGTATCCTACGACCGGATGACTCCTGTGAAACTTTAATATATTTTTTATTAAAGATTAAGGTAAAATAGACGTTAAGCTCACATATAGGTAGTATATAAAAATTTAAAATTTCTATAAAGATTATTTTTTACTTAATACTTTCTGTAGTATCCATGTCTATTTTGCTGTAATTGAAACTTTGATATATATAAATGTTAATAAAATTCATTATTTACGGAACTTTTAAGAATAATACTTACAAATATTATTAATAATATAATACTTACAAATATTATTAACTTTTGTATTTAGTGTGTAATATATTCATTTATCGTTAAGTCTACTTGAATTTTATAATATACAACTAATTGATATTGTACCTGCACCATAAATATGTGTTACAAATAATCTCCACTAGATTCAGGGTTTCTGGAAGAGATCTCTTGTTAGAGATAAGTTATCCCTTTGTACGCATTTTTCATTTATATAATTTTCTGTATACTCTGTTGGTACATAAATAAAAAAAAATAAAAAAAATATTAGCGTTTGTTTGAGAAATTTTCAAGAAAATATTGAAAACTTTTCGTCCCAATTAAATATAGTTTTGTACTAAAACATCGACATAATAAGAATAAATTATTACGAAAATAAATAATAATAATAATATTTATCTATTAATTACGTAGGGCTGCCGTTGAGGATGCAGAATGAAACCGAACGAATTTAACTTATACGTTTATTTAAGTAATTAAATTTAACAATTAATTATTTCTAATTTCTAATACGTGACAGTCTGTTCGATATTAGAACAAAAAGTGAAGATCTGTAGTCTGAATTACATATTTATAAAGAAATCGGTGAATCACTGAATGGTCCCCACGGTATGGCAATTCTTGGTAGCACTCGATGTTCGGGAGGTCTTGCGAAACAAAGCAGCGACGCTGGCAACAGGTGCTAGCTTCAAGGAATGCATGGTGTGATTATTTCTCACGGTATGGTATTTCTTGGTAGCGCTCGATGTTCGGGGAGGTCTTGCGATTATTTCTTAACATATTTGTTTTTAGAAGTCTTGGGTATTACTTTTTAATTGTACTTGTTTATTGTTAGTTGTAGTATTGTAAATGCGAAACTAACTCTGTGTGTCTGTTACACATTCACGCCTAAACAACACAACCGATCTTGATAAAATTTGGTATGAAGCTAGACGCCAAGAATTATAATATAGGGTACTCAATCTAACACTCGCCCACACCCAAATAAAAACTAGAATTACTAGTCTTATAAATTGTTGACTATATGAATTATATTAACCAATGTATTCGACTTGATATTATATGGTAAATTAAAAATTCTAAAGAGATTTTTGTTAGTATATTTCACCAGTTCTTCTCGGGTATGGATGTTCTTACTATCAAACTGTTTGTATGCAACATGTGTGTGTAATGAAGTTTTGAAACGTAATTAGAATAGGAGCGAGTGATTTTTTTCTTTGGGTTATTTTTTTGTTTTGTTTGTTAAGTTTTCACGTCTTAACTTTTTTTTTTTTTTTTATATTCGCCGGGAGGGCAAATGACTCTACTCCACCTGATGGTAAGTGGTAGTAGAGTCCACACGCGACGACGGCCAGTACAGACGGGAAAAACGTTCTGCACTAGCCGCCTTCGCCTTGCCGGCCCGCAAGATGCCTCTTCACGCCTCGTTTGAAGGAACCCGGGTTGTAAGAGGAGGGGAACACGTGAGCTGGTAAGGAATTCCATTTTTTGGAAGTGCGACAAAGAAAGGAGTTGCCAAATTTCTTTGTTCGCGATGGAATTGATGTCACAGTTAGGCGGTGACATCGAGAACCAGCTCGCGTGGACTTAAGAAGGAAGGGGGAAGCAGGAATTAGAGAGAATAATTCCTCAGAGCACTCGCCGTGATACAGTCGATAGAAAGCGCTCAGTGCTGCTATCTCACGACGCAATTGTAAAGGTTCAAGGGTGTTTGTGACCTTTACGTCGCCAATAATGCGTACGGCACGTCGCTGCAACCGGTCCAAGGCCTCAAGTAGGTACGTAGCGGAGCCATCCCAAAGGTGCGAGCAATATTCCACGCAAGACCGTACCTGTGTTTTGTACAGCAAGCACAGTTGTTGTGGCGTGAAAAATCGCCGCACCTTGTTCGGAACTCCGAGTTTCCGTGAAGCTGTTTTTATAACATCGTATCGTAACAGCCTGTGAATGTCCCACTGCTGGGCTAAAGGCCTCCTCTCCTCTTTTTTGAGGAGAAGGTTTGGAGCTTATTCCACCACGCTGCTCCAATGCGGGTTGGTAGAATGTTTTTATAACAGCCTCGATGTAATCCCTTGGACTAAGGTCGCAGCGAACGTCAATCCCCAGCATGGCGATTTTGCTTTGCATCACCAGCGGAGTACCACAGAGGGAGGGAAGAGGGGAAAATGTTGACTTTTTCGCCGTGAGAGCGCATACCTGTGTTTTCTTGGCATTAAACTCAACAAGATTATCAGAGCCCCATTTGGCGATGAGCTCTAACGTCCTATCGAGTTCAATGACAAGATTCTCCCGCCTCTCCTCAGTTTCCGCCCGCCCAGCCACTGCGCGTCCGTGGTATCCACCATGCACTGTACTATCGTCTGCATAGCAATGTATGTTCCCAAGGGAGAGCATATCATTGATATGCAAAAGAAAGAGTGTGGGAGATAGCACAGATCCCTGGGGGACCCCAGCATTCACTACATAGAATTGTGAAGCGCAACCATCTACTAAAACACGAAGGCTACGCTTGTGTAGGAAGCTGGCAATCCAGGTGCATAGCTGAGCAGGCAGACCATATGCCGGTAGCCTGGAGAGAAGACTTCTGTGCCAGACCCTGTCGAAAGCCTTGGAGATATCGAGGCTGACAGCCAACGATTCTCCATGCTTGTCGATAGCTTCACCCCAGAGGTGTGTTACGTACGCTAGAAGATCACCTGTGGACCGTTTTGGTCGAAACCCGTACTGACGATCATTAATTAGACAGTGATCTTCTAGGTAATGGATCAGTTGGTTGTTTAAAATCCGTTCCATCACCTTACAAAGTATTGAGGTGATAGCTATTGGCCGATAATTTGCCGGGTCAGACCGATCCCCTTTTTTGGGAACCGCTTGCACATTAGCTCTTCTCCAAGCCTCCGGCACACTTCTCGAAGAGAGAGAAACTTGGAACAGGCGCGTTAACACAGGAGACAGCTCCGCTGCGCACTTCTTCAGCACTATGGCTGGTATTCCATCGGGACCGCTAGCTTTCCGTACATCAAGTGATTGCAGCTCCGCACGCACATCACGTTGCCTGATTTTGATGTCAGGCATCGTATGGCCACATGCAGGTATTGTAGGTGGCAGTGCACTACAATCATCGATGACGGAATTGTCGGCAAAGAGTTTAGCCAGGAGATCAGCTTGCTCTTGCGGACTGTGAGCTAGCGATCCGTCCGGATTTCTGAGCGGTGGCAGCGAAGGTTGGCAGAAATTGTTTTGCACAGACTTGGTCAGACGCCAGAAGCTACGGAAGCTCCTAGGATGCGACACAAGGTCATGACCAATCTGTACAATGCGCTGTGCATCCGCTCTCGTGTATGCCTTTCTACAGGACTTGGAATTTTTATTATAGTTTGCTTTCAGTGAGTCAATGTTAGATGCCCCGCTATTACAGCCGTTGATCCACTGCTCAATTTACCACCATGAAATTTTACAAGTACGTTGTCAGGGATACAGAAAAGGATATAAAATACCTAAATATCCTTTTCTTACATGCTAAGGAAGCTTTGGGCGGGAACTAGTATTGTATGAAGTTAATTCGAATTGAACATGTAATGGCGTGAGAGGGTCAATTACAACTAACGATATTATGATGTTAATTACTCCATATGAAGACGTGGCAGTCTACCGTAATGAAGTTCCCTTGTAATCGATCTAGTTGTATTACTGTAATGTGTAATGTTAATCAAAACGTGGTTTAACTATGAACTAATACGAGTTGAAACATTTAACGTTGAACTTAAGTGAATATTTTAATTGAATTATCAAAATTAAATTATTTATGTTTTAATAAAATTTCCTACGCTATTATCACTAAGTAAAAATGAAATAAATAAAAAATAATAATTAAATAAATATAAAAAAAATAACAAAATATATATTATATTGTATCCAAAACAATATTAGTCCATATATATATTTCCGTATATATTTATAGTCCGTATATATTTCCAAGGTTTTTAGTTTCAGTTAACCAATTACAAGTTCAAAGACCAAGTCGACTGTAATTACGATAAGGGTATTCTGTAATCCGTGTCGACGTATTGTAACCACAGCGTAGCAGATGTTATTACGTAGCCTATGTCGTAGAGTAGACGTAGTCTCTTTATATAATAACGATGATATAAAGTTATATAAAAATCTAGGATATCTTATTATTTATAGTCACCATAAATATACCATTAACAAATGGCTTATACATAGTATATAATTAATAAATAATATTAAAACGTAAATAATTTGTACATGATTAAGAAACAATTAAAAATTTCCTGAAAACTCTTCTTGACATTATTGATTGTGTCTATCTTATAAAGTTGGATAATATAGTTATATAATTGAAAGAAATTTTGTATTTATTTTTCAACTAAATAGGAATTAAATTGTAATAATTATTTTTATGTTAGTTAGTCTCTTTATTGCAGAATCTTAAAAGCTCATTTATTTACTGCTACAACCTAACAAAAAGCGGACAACTATTAAACGTGCAAGTATTAATTCAAATTGTTTAATTTATAAAGGTGAAAACGCGGGACCAAGGTAGTTATTATAAAACTAGTTTTATGTACTCTAAATATATACATGTAGACTCTAAGATACATTTGAAATTAATCCAAAATAATTTCTAAAAAAAAAAAAAACTTTGTAACCAATGTCGAAAAAATATCGTGACCAAAATGTATTTATTTATGCATTATATTGTATTCTTAAATTGTATGCAAGGTATCAATTACCTGATGATGAGATTAAATTAATGCGAACAGTAATTTAACAGGTTCTTCAGCGTTTAACACGTCATTTTAATTAGTTGACTAATCGCGTAATTAGCTATACGTGTAGAAAGATTAATTCTCAATTAACGTAGTCACTGCATAGAATATGTTGTTTTGTATAAACATTCAAATGCAAAATGAAACGTTTTCTAAGATTATTTCCGAGTAGTTAACTTTATATTATGTTTTTATTATTATATTATTGGGGAAAAAAAAGAATTATTATATGGCCCGATACTTCCGCAACCGCAGTCATTTCTGAAAGCTAAACATTTTAGTTTCTCTTTTGATTTGGCCACTTTGATGTTGGTTCACAAAAGCGACGTTATATTATGTATTTCCTTATGAGAGTTTCTAGGTAACCTTATTGTTAATACGAATGGTTTGTGTCTATTCGTTGTGATAACCTTGGGCTTTGTGTGTTTCGATTCGAGTGCCCAACTTTTGCAAGTTGTCTTAGCAAACTTGTCAATATTGTTAAGACTGGGCCGAAATGATGTGGCCTTCCAGTTTGTTTTTCTATTCACTGTTACTAATTTTCTTAAGAACATTTTTTTATATAATTAAGTAAAAGTTTTTGTGAAGACCCGACCTAATTAGTCGGAATAAGATAATTAAGGTTTTGTTGTATATTTTACATGTCTTCGAATCATCCTAATTTCTTGGACGATGTTTTCTTTTCTAATATTATAAATTTCATTGCCATACTTTTATAATAAATAATTTAGAAGCATACGAAATATTTTCAATGTTGATTTGACTTAAGAATGTAAAGAAAAAATATCGACAGTCTTATTGAAAACATTTTGTTTAAAACGATTCCATTGCTGATCAGTGAAAGTATTTTTTTCTAAAAAAATAATTTTCTTGAAAATCGAACGCAAAATAAAACACAAATGTTCGAAGCATTCCGAAAATTCAGTCTCAACATTTGACCTTCGGGTAATATGATTGTTCTATCTTTTGCGTCATCTTGAATATACTTTTATTTTCCTTTGAGGTTGATTTTATATTTAATTTCGTAACCAAAAAGACAACAATTCTAATCGGATACAATATATCGAGTATTCTTATTTGTCAAACGAAAGGAAATTCTATATTTAATTATGTCTGTTACGACTTTCTAATCGTGATAACGCTAACAATAAATAGTGCGTATCCGGATTTGAACTCGCAGTGTTTAATTACGAATATTATAATTTACGTATTCTAGCCACTGGGATGTTTCAGCTCAGTCTATACAATTAACAACATTTTTTTAAATAAATTTTTATAACATGTATATTATAATTGATGATTTTTGGTATTTTGGTACCAATTTCTCATTTGACCGTATGAAATACTTTTTTTTTACTGGACAGGAGAAACTTATCGCTCGTGAAATCTTAACGAGTGGCAGCCGCTAAAAGATCTGCAGTCATCTCAATCTGACGCCGAAACGTGCTCTAGTGCGCGCCTTCTGAAATCAGTTAGGTTATCCGGTTACAAGATAAATGAAATAGTATATTTGATTATTCATTCATTTAACAATTTATTTCATGTACCAAAAATAAAACAGATACAAAACTTGACAAAATACAACTAAGTATAAAAGGCATGCTTACTCATACTCGGCTTATACTACCTATAAGTCAAAATTACGACGTACCATATTAAAATTTATCAATGATAATTCAGTCGTGCTTGCCTTGGTTTGAACCCACGATTATCGGTTAAGATTCCCGCGTTCTTACCACTGTGCCATCTCGGCTCTATGGTATATTTGTAACAGTTAACAGTGTGGTGTTCACCACTTAATATTAGATGGCCCATTCACTTGTCTTCCTTTCTGCTAAGTAACGTTGTGAGAGCATAAAGTTTAAGCATTTACACTAATAAATTAAATTCAATCTTTTGATTGAGGAATGTAAACAAGGAATGTTAACTTTATTTTAATGTAAAGTAAAAAATGCTTGGAAAGTTATATGTCAATAATTATATCGACTAATATAAAAAAAGTTAATATAAAAGAAAATATGTTAAAATTCTAAAATGCATTAAATGTTACCTAAATATTTATAATATATGCCCTAGACGGCTCCAAATATTCGATTTATAATTAATAATTGAACGATTAGTAAATTAGTCTTCTTAAGAGACATTTATTGTATGAATTTAATTCTCAATCGATTGACTAAAAATGTCACACTTGACATTATGAAAGCGGTCGTTTAATCGCTTGAAATAAATTTGTTATATTCTACCGAGCGTCCCTTAGTCGAAGTGCCATTGAGTTTCAACCAAATGAGATTCATTTAAGTATTCCGTACCTTTCAAAATGGACAATATTCTTTCAATTTAATATCGGCTTTATAACCGTTTTATATTAGTCGATTTAAAAAAAAAGATCGGGATTTTATATTTGTACTCATAAGTTTTTAAAAGTCAGTATACATAACTTTGAAAATGAATATTAAGATAAATTTAAAACTCGGCCGAAAATGACAAGTTCAAACTCATTAGTTGAATACGAAACGAATAGGTAGTTAACAAGATGAGCAGCGATTTTTTTTAAACAAATATAATCGATTTCGTAACTCGTAACGGTCCATCGAGCGTCCTCCGCCATAAGCACACTCGAATCTCAAGCAAGCGAGAGCATTTTAAACTTCAATAACACACCATCTGGGCCAAGGTTGGATATTTTTAACGTTTCACGTTTAATGTAGTCGAGTTCGTGCTAATGTGACGAAAGAGTTAGGTTTTTTTTTCTCTAAGGTTATTGATCTAATAAGCAAAAAGTGTTACCATAAATAAATAAAAGAAAACAAATTCAGCCACTCTTTAATGATCGAATGATAGTCGATTCAAATACACATTTATTTATGAACTTGTTCCTGAAAAATTAAAACATCTGATCCGGCATCAATTCTATGAATATTTTATACATTTGTTTTACATGTGTCAGAAATTATTTCTTTTAGAGAATAAGAGTATTGTACGAAAATAGATATATCGCTCATATTATTCTCGCAATTACAAAACAAATGTGTGTAAGTATATTTAATTAAAATTAAATTACATAATTTAAATAAAATAAATTTTGGTTTTCTACAATCGAGGTCAAATTGAATGTTTGATATAGAGAAGGATTTTTTCACTTAAAAAAAGGCTACAATAAAGATTTTTCTGCAAAGATAAGACGCTTTTAACAAATTTTATGTTTACATAACTCCAATCTTTATACACCTTTGTTAGTTGAAGAACACTTAACTTCTTCAAGACAAGGTAACAATACGACGGCATTTAACGACTATATCTTGAAAATATTTGGGTTTACAAGGCTGAAATTTTCATTGAATTATGGTCCTTATTCAAACTGTATTAAAGCTTATTTAACAACGCATCTAATACGAACGACCCCATAAACTTCTTCATAAAAATTTTAACCGTTAACAAAGTTAAAATACAATAAACATAAGGAAGAAGCGTTTCGGTTCACCTCAAAATAAAAATATAATAAGATGAACCAAAATGTCCCACGTACGTAGAATAAACAACGATGAACGGTAAAAAGGTAGATGGCGATGCTTAGGCAACATTGAAAGTTTATGGTCTAATGTCGTTATTTTTCATGAATGTACACAAAATTGCCTTTCCAAATAGTTTTTTTCGTGGACATGTAAGTCTATTGTAACAAATTTCGTGACTATCTGGAGCCCAACTGAAAACATATATTATATTTATAGCGAAATGAAACTTATTTACTTACCCAGGGTGCCAGAGCCATTAAAAAAAGTGTTTTTAGACAAGAAATCATTACATCACAATCACATTTGAACAAATTTTTTTAAAGCGCCGTAGGCTTTTCTCCTAATAAATAAATATTATTATTTGGAAATTTGATAATGAAAAAAAAATAATGGAAAAGGATAATACGTATAATTGACAAAATTGTTATAAAACATGACATGTTATGTAACAAAAAATAATTTAAATCTTAAAGTTCATTGAGGTTTTTTCGTAAGGCTTATTTAAATTATCATATTCTACCGCCAAACAGCAATACTTAATATTGTTGTGGTCTGGTTTGAATGTTGATTAACGAGTTTAACTAAAGGCACAAAGGAAATAACATTTTAGATCCCAAAGTTGGTGGCGCATTGGCGATGTAACGAATGGTTAATATTTCTTACAGCGACAATGTCTATTGGCGGTGGTGACCAGTTTACATCATAAGCCCAATTTTGATAAATATTGTCGTTATTATAATATTTAATACCACTTCATAATGTGTACTGGTGGTAGGGCTTTGAGCCAGTGTAATTACAGGCACAGGGGACATGAAATCTTAGGTCCCAAGGTTGGTGGCGCATTGTCTATGTAAGCGATGTTTGACATTTCTTACAATGCCAATGTCTAACGGCGTTGGTGACCACTTACCATCAGGTGGCCCACCTTACTATTCTATAAAAAAATACATAAATAAATTCTGTTACTTGTAGTTTTATTAATTAATTTTATCGACACTTTTCTAGTGCAGTGTGAATAGTGAGTTGTGTTTTCCGCATTCCCGCATTTTTGTAATTTCTTCGGTTTTAGTCCCTTAATTATAAATAAATTGTTTTTAGAAATATTTCGAACTCTAAACATGTTGAATATTATTTAACTTTGACTATATTCTTGACTCCTTTGAGCAATTTATTAAATGTTAATTTTCTTTGTTCCGACTTTCTATTTGATAAAATCGTTCACTGTAATATAGGCCTCGATCAATTTCGTTATCTTCCTCAGAGATGGATCCGAGGCAATTATATTTTATAGAATATATTTTAGGACGTATTATAAAAATATTTAATTGGAAATGAAATGGTTCTGTGGTTAGAACGTGTGAATCTTAAATAAAAGTTGCAGGTACAAACCCAAAAGTCCCACCGAATTTTGTTTTGTGTAATTTATGTTTATTAATTAAAAAATTGAAAACACAAATATAAAAGTATTCGTTTCATTACTTTAATCAAATATATTATTAATGACACATTTAATTCGTATTTTATTTGATTCGTATACAGATGGTAAAAATACTTAACATTCAATAAAATACTTCCAATAAGTATATTATTGGACTTTCAACTAAGACGAGCTACTGTTAAACCACATAAAATGAAGTGATCGTTATTAAGTAGTAATTATATTACAAGACAAACATACAACTTGTAGTAATATCCTATTTTTTGTTACATATGTATTAAAATGAATGTATGAACTCTTATTTGGTAAGATTATTATTTTATATGAAGTTAACATTTTTTGATAAAATAATGAAAAAGATTATATTTAATTTTTAATTCAACTTCCGCCTATTAGTGTTATGTTGTTTTAACTTTTCTCTTAACTCTTTAGATGCTTGTATCACTTCTTATACGCTTATTTAACTTAACTTAACTTAATTACACTTATTTTGAAGTAAAAAACTAAATAATTTCTTGTAATTATAATAAAGTTATAGTTTACTATAAAACTTACAAAGTTTTATGTTTGATTTTCTACCTTAAAAGTATAAGTAATCAAGGATCTAACAATTCTGAAATGCTAAGATTCACTATCACAATATCGTGTTATACTTTTATTTTATGTATAAATGTTATAGGGGGTTATGGTTGTTGCATTTTATAGATACCAATGTTGCGTTGAGATACCGAAACGCTAGAACACATTACAGCGATATACAAAACCAACCATGCAACTGCATAACTTAAATCGTTCGCATTAGTGGCAGTGTGGTCTTTCGGTCCTCTTTGTTCTAAATTATTACAAATGGAATGCGGCTGGCAACGGTCGTTGTTACCGACTGCCGCCAATCGGCTTTCCACTGTTAAATTGCGTATTCCGAACGGTTAAATGGTATTTGTTGTCGTGTTATAAATGAAACTAACAGATTTCTATTGCCTCCTCTATGTAGTATTTGTAACTGTATATAAAAGTTGTGTAATAGTTATTAAGGTCTATGTTATGTGTATAGATTATGTTATATTTATTTACTAAGCAAATGCCTTGAACAATGCTCAATGTTCGTGAATTCTCTCCCTCGAAATTCAGCTTGTTCAAATCCTGCTGTGACAATTAAGCAACTTCAAATATGATTCATAATTATAATATGAATTTCACGAAATTTCACATGAATATAATTAAAACTAAGAGTAACGGATTAAAAAAAGCTTAAGTTTTATGAAATCATCATAATATTATTTTAATCAATAAAAAATCTATCCAAGATTTTATACATCTCGAGAACAAGTGACGCAAAAATGTGCCACACTAAATTAGCTTTTATTTTAGAATTAAGCAATTTATTTTTTTTTGTAGATATTTCACTTGGCCACAAATCGCCAAGTTGTTGCTTAGCTTCATTTTTAATTTATGTTATTAATTTATATTTATTTTAATTACGTAATCATTTTTTTCACAGGTAAGTCTCGATCAGTCGATGACACAGCCAAGGAGGACCCATGTCTTACTGGTAGGCTATGATTTTTACATTATATAGATATTTATTTTGCCATCTGAAAAGAAACACATGTTAATTTAGTGGTAGAGTTTACAAGTCCGTCTAAGTAGCTCTTCACATATTGCTGAAGAACAATATTTGAAATTGTTGTGTACCGGTTTGAAGGGTGAGCAAGCCATTGTAACTACAATTGCAGTGGACATAACATTTTAGTTCCCAAGATCGATGGCACATTGGGTCGGTAATATTTCTCACAGTGCCAATGTCTATGTACAGTGGTGACCTCCCACCACGTCAGTCTGAATACAAATTTTAAAGAAAAAAGAAAGCAACTGATCTTTTAACAAATAAATCTCACGTAATAACGTTAATTTTTAATGAAAACAACAATGTACTGACTGTCATGAAATTTATATTAACATTCAGAAACGTCGCAAAAATAACAAAACGTATTCTCTGACATTTCCTTCGAGAACATTCCGAAACTTTTCTGCGTAAATGTTTTTGAGAGTTTTTTTTAAGGGATTCTACTGTTTCAGGATTGTGACAGTTGTTTTCGAACGAGAACAATAAATTAAGCAAGTCTTGAAAGTGACAACAGATTTTGCGGTACGTTCAAAATGTTTACAATTAGATTTACTCTGATGTTATCTAAATTATTCTAAGGATTTACGAAAACGTTCCATTATTAATAGGTTTCGATGTAGACTTGAAGAGAATCTTATGTCTTAAGGAATTAAGTCGTATTAAAATTTAATTACTTAATACATTACATAATCAGTACACATGTATTTAAGATGTTTTTATTTTGAAAATATGTTAGTAAAAAAACTATATTTATTAATTTTAAATAGGTTTTTCCAGACTGACTGCTATCTGTACCCATGAAATTTTGTCAACCGACTTTCAGTATCCTTAAGTGATATAATCATTACAGACATTTCGTGATCGTATCCTGCGGTGAGTTTTGTGATAGTCCTTAATATAATACAATATTAGCTTTGATTAATTAAATCGAAAATACTTTAATTCTTGTGAAATACAAGAATTAAAAGATAGCTTTATAAAATCTTCGATACATTAAAATATTTAATAGATTTTGTTTTACAGCTGTTAACAACAGCATAAGGAAATATTTGATACATGAACTCACTTACGAGTCCAGCTGCATTTATTATTAACAAATCATATTAAAGTTAAATAAGCTGTAACGTTCAAATGCACTTTTCTAAAAAGTTTTGCTTCAAAAATTTACGATGAGTTCTATGTGAATAACAAAGTATAGCATCCGGACTAAAATAAACTGAATTTTCTGAACAAAAAATTTCATGACATACGACCAGTTCGGGGAAACGTGTCGCGAAAATTTTGTAACTAGTTTTAGTTTTAAAACTTTTCAATGCTAGCACTCACAGTATGAACTTCCGATGTACGAAAATTTTAAGTACAGCAGGATTTTAAGTTACAATAGGCAGAGCAGCTTGTACCTCGTTGATGCCTTGTCTGTGAAAATTAGTCAAAATTTCATGAAATAATACTGCGATATTAATTGATAAAATTACGTCTTCCTGGAGATATTATAGTGAGCGCACAAACACAAGTGCACGCTATTCCTCTCATTATACGATAGGACAGCAAAACCGCTACCATTTGAAAGAGTACAGCGCTGATCTAACGGTATTGCATTCTTTCCAAGACAAGCAAACTTTCAAACTCCTGACAATTTATTGTCAGATACATCTAATAACTTTTTATTCGTTTGATCCGGTTATTATAAGCTAGGTGCTAGAATAAAAGGGCAACATTTTTTATAATTCTTCACACTCTTTCATTCGGTTACACGAACACGGCAATATGAGTAAAAAAAAACAATATTAGTATGCAAGTTATAAGAAATATATATATATCCAAGTAGGGTGGATAGTTATTCTTACGACACTTTGGGGAAACTGGTGAATCAGGCACAAATACAACTACAAAAGAGATGCTCGAATGTTATCACTACAATAACAACACATAAACAAAATACTCCTCTTTTACCATTAAAATTATTTGGCTATTAAATAAGTATTACCATAATTAAGCAAAGATACAAACACAGACATGTATTAGTTTGTCGTGTAACTTGCTCTGACTTGAAGAAAGTTTTCCGCATTGCAAAGTTGCAGCAAACATTGCCATGTGTGTTACAAACAAAATGTTAACTTAATTTGGTAATTCAATGTATTAGATAACAAATCTTTGGTCTCTTAAAAGCGAGAAGGATTTTTAACTTTATATATAAAATAATAACTCACGTGCTAGACCATAAAAATATTATAAATTGTGTATGGGATCCGTTTATACAGTAAGTTAGCACTAACTACTGAAGGGAATGACAGATTGTAAAAGCTATGGAAATTGGTATTTAGCAATTCAGAATTATGACTTGATATGAATATGAAAAGAATATGAGTCGCGGGTAAACCTCTAGTATAATACATTGACAAAGGAATTACTCTATTTCATTACGCACTGTAACGATTTTTATAGCATATACTTTTAAAATAGATAACATTTTATTTCTTTAACTATGTACAATACAAATTTAGGGTAAAATAATCTGGGTATTCTTACTTGGCTTAGTAAATACCTGTGTTGATGTATGTGTTTGTGTTTATATGTGTGTGTAGAGATGGGTGTAATTATCCAATTTTTTTTGTGTGATAAAATATTTTTGTTTAAATTAAGCCACGTAGCAATAATGTATTATTATAACAATATAAAGCAAAGAAGTATTATTGTATATGCGACACGCACACAAGCCAGTCGAGAGTAGCAGCAGAGAGAGAGCATGGTGGCACTAGAGAGCGTCATGCCGTTTGCCGTCATGGCGTACGTGTTAGTCCTACCCCGAAGGCATGTTAATAGATTATTCACAAATGAAATAGATTATACACAAATGAATTTAAAAAAAACAAGCGACATGTTTATTTTTTCTTAAATTAAAACAAACTTAAACGTATCAATCGATAACTTCGATTCCTGAGTACCTAAAACTTGAATAAAACATTTCGTCTCGATATCATTTGGGGAACTTCTTTATTGCAGTTGCCAAAGTTTAGCTAACTAAGTTCTCAGAAACTTATATTTTCTCGTACTGCGTGCCATCGTTAAGGATGTTCGTGACTGTCCTGATTAATTCATTCGAGTGGGGGTCTATTGTTTTTTTTCTTTTTTAGGCTTGTTCGCCTTTGTATTAATTTGAGCATTGTTAAGGGATCTCGAATATTTTGATTTGGGAGGCGTTAAGAAATGAACAATTAATTATTGGATAATTTTACTGTCCAAATATTATTAATGTGTTTTTAAAAGTAATGCGAATGACTTTCACGTTTACAATAATATATACGTAACTTAGTAAATTTAGTCCCAGAAAATCACATTTAAATTTTTATTTATGTCTTATCATTCAAATATATTTACATTTAACATTCAAATATAAAAGTTTCAAAATCAAAATGAAACTGAAAAGAACGACAAACACACATAATATATACTGAGATGTGACGTCATCATAAATTTAGCCAAGGATATCCTTGTTGATATGGCACTATGTTTCTTCTTTTTATTAATAAATTCTATTTATTTTAGCTATTGTAATTATATAACAATGATTATAAGTTACATTATTTACAAAAGTTATTTAATATTAGACATATTTAGTCCCATAATAGTCTATTGACTTTAATTCTTATGAAACAATCACATGCAATATTTTAAATTAAGAAATCGTCACGATTCAACAATAATATTTCACTGCTTTTTTATTTACATAAAATGTTACTATATATGTTTTTCATGTTTTTCGTTCTTTACATCATTCAAACATTATGGTAAATTGTACATTCAAATGCTAAGCGCTGCCGTAGGAATGAAAGGAAAAAATTGAATCTTCTTGAGTATTTATAAGTACTACGATTTACATACAAAATAAAGATATAACGCGAAAGTTAAAAATGTAAATATATAAGTAATTTCATACGAGTTTCGTTAATAAATTGAATTAAAATCACGTAATAACAAATATATGCTTGCAAATCAACAGAATCAATGTTTACGGACAGTGTTGACTTGGTTCATGCGCGTAAGCTAAAATAAACCCATTGGGAATATTAAGTTTACGTTTCGATATAAAATTGAACATTGTTTCTTTTATCTTTACTAATATTACAAATGCAAAGCAGCCTTGTCTGTCTGCTTTGATAGCTAAAACACTGAACCAAATTTGATTATTTTTTTTTGTATGAAAGTTTGAAATCCAAGGAAGAACAGTACGTACTTAACCCACAGATGGCCTTTTTTATATTCAAGATATAATTAGGGTATCTAGATTTTCATATTTGAAAACAATGTTTTCAAATATGTTATCACCATGTCGGCTAAGACTTCTTGTTAACAAATTAACTCTACTACGTCTCTTTCTTGTAACGCAGATGATATTGTTTTTTCATTTTTGACAAATATCATCAGAATTTCGATGATCACTATCCCACGCGTTTTAGATCTATATAGTGTAGCTATTTTTAATTTTGTTTTTTATTAAACTATTTAAGTCCTCAGTGCTGCAGTTTTTAGCTTCGATAATATTTTAAGAAATCTTGAATTATAATAAGTTTAAAATAAGCGAAAAAACACTTATTTGGTCAGTGATAGTGATTTCGTTTGTCGAATAGTTCATTGACAATTGCTTAAAATATCTATTGAACTATTGTATGCCGTAATTGTCATTTCTGCAATTAAAAACCAACGAGTACGAAATGTTATATCAATGGTTTTATAACTAAGTGATATTAAAAAAATATTTCAAAGATAATTTCCAACATATTTTTTTCGATTGCGATTTCAATGCTACTCAGCATTTTCTTTGCGTTATGTAATAATAACGAACCTATCTTACTAAAGTTGTAACACAAATAATCGCTTTTCAAATGTTGCGCTAAAACTATCACCGAGTTCAATCTGGATGGTCGCACATGCATTGAAATTTTCCAAATCTTTGCCTTTACATTCCTTTGTGCACCTAAATCTTATACGGCAACAAAATACGCATTTGCATTTTATGGGTTATATTTCTTTCAACTCCATTTGTGTAGACATTTTACCGGCTTACAAAACGATTCGGTGAAATATTAAATGGGAATAGAATAGTTTTCGATATTGTACAGTCCACGCTATTGTATATGGTCTCCTGAGATACTTCCATTATTTGCATCTGTATTTAAATACCGAATCTTGGCGTGAAATCACCTATTATTCACCTTGAATAAAATAGCTAAATGTATACTTTAAAAGTTCATGAAGTATCTAAAAGTGACATGCGATATTGACCATAATAATCATAACATATCAATAATACACGCATCACAATTGTATATTACCATAATATGGTTGTCAATATCTTACGGGTGAGTAATGAAAATGAAAAAGTTTTTACTGAATAGCACTGCTGCAGTAAATTCGAGACGAAAAACAGCTTGTGGCCACGACAAGTGCAACTCACTAAAAACGTTGGGCAAAATAATAATGGAAAAATAAGATTAACTCTTGAGTAAAAGTAAAGTAAAAAATACTGGTATCGCTGTCATCTCCACCTCTTGAGAAGAAGAATTAGAGGGTTTTGAGCCGAGGTTTTTGTGTTCAAATATGAGCAAGTACCGATGAATTCTTATTTATATAATTTGCGTATATCATATCGTCATCGGTGTTAAAGTAAAAAAAAACATCATGAGGTGTCTACGTGTATCTAAAAAATAAAAATCTAAGTCATGTGTACAACTACATGTGTATCGAATCGGAACTCGAATAGCATTGTGGAATAAACTCCAAACACTCTTAGTCCAGCAGTGGGACTACAGTTATGGGATTTACAGTATGTTATTTTACTCTACTCTTTTTTTATATTGTAAACAATTACTTCGTTTTGTTAAGGTATCATTGTTACTGATAGTATATTTTCATAAAATATGTTTTACACCTCATTTGAATTCCCAAGGGTGACGTCATACTACATTGAAACTTTTCTTAGCACAAATATCAATAATGTTTGCAACATTCCATTCAATAGGAGTAAATTTACATAATATTTCTACGATTTCTTTCGTTAGGTCATCTTTATACCCAATGTAGCTCACCTTTCATAGCGTGGGTGTACTGAAAAGTATGACGTCACGGTTCAAGTTTATTTTCGTAAAGGCCCTAGTCGGAATACAACGTGAATGGAAAATAAGCCTTAAGAGAGGGTTTTAAGGCTTAGATTAGTGTTTTCCTGTCGCTTGGTTATGGCTGCTTTAGTGGCATTAAGTCAACCTACATACGTAGGTGGTTAAAACGTTTGTCCATTGCTGTACAAGTTCAAGGGTTGGAAATGAATCATTTTTATTTAAATTATATAAATTATCTACAATCAATAATGCAATTATTATATGCAAACTGATTAGCAACTTATACGTACTTTGCAAATGTATATTTTCTTTTATTCTATATATTTTTTATTTTATTTAGGGAACAATTTGTCCAAAATAATACATTAATAAAATGTCACATCGCCTGTTGTAATGAAGATTCATTAAAAAAAAAGTATAATAATTACGAAATGTAACGTAATTGTGTAAGAAAATCTTGAAGCTTTGTGATTCAGACAATTTATCAATCATAAAATTTATTAAAGTTACATTAAAATGAGTATTATATAATGAATGCTTATATAAAAAACCTAATCATGGTTTTTGAACCGAGAGTGCATCGTATCTCTCTAACCCAGCGGAGGCTTAATTCTTGAAACAGTGCCAACTTCTCCCAACTAGTTAAATTTCGTTCAAAGCGATTGCATCCATTGTTATCTTAAGTTTGCGGTTTTGAATGTATGTTTTGTTTGATATGTGAATTGAATCAATATATACGTTTAAGATTATTTTCTATAAAATACATTTTATAGGGTCATTTGTAAAATATTAATATCCTCGCAGGACTATATAATTAACGCCATAAACAACAACATTAATTTATTTTAACCTTGTATAATATACATTTATACGATATAATTCATGTACGTATATGTATGTAATAAATGAACCACTGATGAAGTTGTATTTTTGACCGATTTTGGTCACGATGGCTATTCTCAAAGAAGACTGGTACATTTTTTATTCTTTCGCTCTCACAATCCAATGCAATGGAAATTCGACACGACTGGAGAGACATCAGACCAACAGATGTACGTGTTTTCTGTAGCGAGATATTGAAACCCGGAAACGTAGAATCTTTAGCCTTATAAATTCGATAATATTAGTAATTTTAGTGTTAGCGTGTAACCGTAAGTAGATTAAGCTTGTCAGTGACCTCCTTCCGAAATATGTCGAGTAATCTTTGATAAATAACGCAAAAGAAAGCGGTATAAGTATTTATTTATTCTTATGAGCACATAAAGTTATAATATGTTATCGACAGATAGCCACTTACAACATGCTTTGCCTAGTTTGCGAGTGAATTATTTTATTTCTTTAAATAAAATTATTATAATTTTTATTGTTACATTTTCATTAAGATTAGTTTATCCGTAATGCGGCACTAGTCCTAGTGTTTTACAAAAGATGATTTTACCTGTCTGATATGCTATTTAATATCGGCTTTTATAGAATGATTTTCACAAACACATAAAAATAATGATGCGTGGACTTCATTTTAAAAGAAAAAGAACTAAATATCAATATCAAAACATTATTTACAAATTAAATTAAAACAGAAAAGTATGTAAATAAATTACAGTAACAGTAACAGCCTGTTAATGTCCCACTGCTGGGCTAAGGCCTCCTATCCCTTTTTGAGGAGAAGGTTTAGAGCTTATTCCACCACGCTGCTCTAATGCGGGTTGGTAGAATACACATGTGACATAATTTCAATGAAATTAGACACATGCAGGTTTCCGCACGATGTTTTCCTTCACCGTCAAGCACGAGATGAATTATAATCACAAATTAAGCACATGAAAATTCAGTGGTGCTTGCCCGGGTTTGAACCCACGATCATCGGTTAAGATTCACGCGTTCTAACCACTGGGCCATCTCGGCTTTTGAAAATGAAAATAAATAATATTATAATATTTACATTATTCAGTTTTCAATTTCTTTGAAACGTTTTCCTCAAATTTTCATTTCCTTGATACTGTATTAAGTCTGTTATATAATAAGATGAAAACATACTAACAAATAATACTTCCGAAAATTCACTATCTCGGGCTTACAAGCAATGCTACCAATTCATATTTAATATTAATTACTAATGTTAGTATGGTTGCGGTAGACTTTAATATAACCACACTATCTTAGCGCGTTGATGTTGTAAGAATGATGGGAAAACATCCTACGAGATAAAGCGAAAGCGGTCTCAAGGAATTGGAATAAGACACGCAGCAGGCCGTAAGAGTTTATTGATTCATTTTCCATTGTCAATATTATTTATATATTCCTGTTACACTATCACACATACCGTAAATAAATAAGACAAGGGAAGCAAAAGATGATTATTAAATTAAATGGTGTCAATTCCGGACCATATTAAATGTTTTAACTACCTCGTGTGTCGTGTCTGGTTTTTACGGCTGGTGATGAGATGTACATAGGGTGGCTGGTTTGGATTCCGGATTAGGCCAATGAAAGTGGCTTTTTCTGTTGATACATTCTCAGAAGCAGCTGTGACTTACGATGTTAACGATACACTTCCATGCCTTGTAAGCGTTTTAAATCCGTTTGGCATGCGCCTCATCTATCTTTTTTTTTTTTTTATAGAATAGGAAGGCGGACGAGCATATGGGCCACCTGATGGTAAGTGGTCACCAACGCTCTTAGACATTAGCATTGTAAGAAATGTCAACCATCGCTTACATATCCAATGCGCCACCAACCTTGGGAACTAAGATTTTATGTCCCTTGTGCCTGTAATTACACTGGCTCACTCACCCTTCAAACCGGAACACAACAATATCAAGTATTACTGTTTTGCGGTAGAATATCTGATGAGTGGGTGGTACCTACCCAGACGAGCTTGCACAAAGCCCTACCACCAGTATACCAGTATATCTCCAGTCGTGTCGGATTGCCACCCCATCAATCCCATACAACAGTAAGAGAATAAATAGTTTATTCTGTTTTTGCGCACATATTTGTGCAATACAATATCTGATCATTTTGATAGTTTCTTTTGAGATGCTATGGACTTGAGTCGTCGTCGTTAATCGTTTTAACTACATATTATTTGTTTTTTTATTTTATAGACCCATATATGCTTTTAAATTTAACGAAAATAAGTAAAATCCAGTCAATGCATTGAATTTATTTTATTAGTCTACAAGTGTGAGTGAAGACAATTTTAGTAAATTATATTCTATTTATATTCTATGCAAAAGTGATATTGAATTAAAAATTAAATTTATCTGAGATTTGAATATTTTTCTGCAGTACTCAGTTTAACCGCGTCGTCTGTAGACGAACTAACTTCCATCTAAACAAACCGCAAGAGCTTAATCAAAGTGAACTCGACCGAACTAAAATAATCAACTTAGGAGTTTCGTCTGCGTTAGACGAAGCAAGGGATTTTCTATCTTGTACCTGTATTTATAAGGTTCATAGTACAATGAATTTAGACTCGATTAAAATTAATCCGTGGATAAATATGAAATTGCATCGTACCATGCGTACGAATATACGTTATTTGGTATTCGTATTTAATAATATTAGTTATTATATGGTATGTATTTGATTCCCTCTAATATAATATGTATATTATACATTATTTGCTTCACAGTGTTGTCGGTGAAATTATCGGTTTTTATGCCTCTATGGTTTTAAATTCGGAGGTCCCGGGTTCAACTATCGTTTTGGGGCAATAGAAGTTAAATTTTTCAGTATCAACTCGGTGTTAGGAAATTGATAGTATTTAAATTCCTCTACACCGGAAATCACGTAAGGGATTTGCGCGTGATCTCTTTGCGTTCGTGTTGGATTTCCGTTCCTTCCTTTAATGTTTGCAAATACACTTGTGCATTATAACAGATTGCTAGTTTTTGAGAATGGCCGTCGTGGACGAAATTTGATCAAGTATATTCCCAACTCAGTATCTTATGTTTTATATTACATTTTACATATAATAAATACACTTACGTTATTTTAATACTACATAAGAGCGAGAAAAAGATTTTTTATTAAGTTTTAAATTAAATTTCCATCAATTTATCTAATATTAATTAAATTTCAATTTTAAACATTGCTAAGAATATTTTAAGATTCTAATAAGAATTAGTAGACGAAGTATTTCCTTTTCAACTGATAATGGTTCTGACAAATTACAAATATAAACCAGTACAAATTGGTTACTAGTTTGACCAAAAACCAATCTGTTCCGGTAATAACCAGTACATATTATAGTAACTAGTACATTGCTATTTGTTACCTTATTAGGCGTATATTTTACAAACACAATAAAGTATACGAATATTTCGTACGAGTTCACGTTAAAATTCAAGGATAACAGGCGTTCTGTTTAAATTTACCCATTTCTGATTCGCTCGGAATATTTTTACACCCTTGTGTTTTCTTCTGATTAAGTTTCATCCAGTGTGTGAGTGAGTTTCATTGTTCTCACATTTTTCCATGATTCGAGAGTTTAAAAAAATATTGTTGTCTCTTTTGTCAGTGTAATGAATATGTTTCGGTTATGTACAAACATCACGTTTGTAGTAGACTGAACGAGCTGTACAGGATAAACAGTATACACCAATACAAATAACATTCAAATTACTCATGAAGTAATTATTCTAGCATCTACAATGCTTGTTTGCGTATATCGGAATTCGATGTCCGAATGTAATGTTCAATTTCTTTCTGTTTAAATATATCTATATTTAAATATAACGCAATAATTTTATTTAAATTAAATCGTTTCGTTTTCAAAACTTTAATTGAAAATTTAATCAAATTCTTAGTGCCACTAAAATATGGGAAATTTCGTTCGACTGAGAGATCATAAAAATATTTGTATCATACAAATAAATAAAAAATAATAAAAATTATCAAAATTGGTTCATAACTAAAGCAATGTCCACTAAGAAATCTTTAAGGCCTAATCATATTCGACAGTGACCGAAACAAAGAATATGGACATTGGACATTCTTGACACGTCTAAGAAATAAATACCATCGGTTCCTGAGGATAAAATCCGCAATTCAACGGACTTCACGCAACACTGACTTTTACTTAAGAAACTGGGGCGCGTTTATACGGTATCCTTACGATTCTAAGATTTCTGTTCGTTGTTTTTTTTTTGCTTACATTTCCTTTGCAGTATTAAGTTCATATATTTTTATGAAAATGTTAAATATTTTATAAACTTATTTTAAAGATTTATAGAATGTTATCATTGGTAATAAAAGGCATTGACATATTTAAAAAAAAAGTAATATCATAATTAAGATTTTCATATTCATAAGATCTTTGACCTTTTGCAAGAATATGTTATCCCGTAAACATACAAACATGAACATGAAAGTAAGTTTTCATCTATTATTTTGGTTTTCGTTAAAATATATATAAAATAATCTGTTTGTGTTTCAAATTTGGAACGCATTCAGAAGTCGTTGTGATCTGCTAATTTGGAACTGTATAAGTAAGAAAATTCTTACATTATATTTTTTTTTTGGCTATTTATCATTTTTTTTAATAATAAAAATGTAATTATATATATCAGAGGAGTTAGTTATTGTAAAATATTTTTAATGTATAGAAAATATTGTGTGTTTACTTTATCATCTCAAGATCTATACATAAGCAATAGACAACAACGATAGCATCATATAAAATAATATATAATTCTTTCATCCACGGCATCACGGCATTCACCCTTCACACCGGAACACCGACACAAAGCGTTGTCGCTAAGCGATAGTATATCTCGTGAAGGGGTGGTAACAACTCCCGGTTAAAGTGTATATAATAGTCAGCATCATTCATTATCAAGTTCATAAGGAAAATCTCAATGATTAATTAATTAAACTTGAAGTGAAAATGATTTTTTGATTTTTGTATATTATTTTTGTTATTTTATAAGCTATTTTTTTATTAATATACCTTTTCTATTTTTTAATGTTAAATCTTATGACGTTTCAATATCGTAATTATAAAATTAAAGTGAAGTATATTGGACATGAAATATTTTCAATATATGTTATAAACAAAGTGCCTAGTGTTGAGTGTTAGCCATTTTTCTTGAATGTAACTGCCGTTCCCGCCATCTCGCGCTGTGGCCTGTCAAAGAAATTTATTGGTATGGATAGGCTGCCTGACAATTTTGCTACTCGTATATTTTTTTCGACGCAAATTTTTCCTTCCTAAAATTCGATCAAATGTTATCTAGCGGATATTTTCGTTATTGATTTTGGATAAGGGAAACAAATCATACTAAAATATGTTTTCAGCTTGAGATAAAATAAAATTTTTATCTACTTTCTATTCAAAATTAACGTTCCTTTGAATTAAAATCGTAGAAAGTTTACTTTAATCGTTATAACAAGTAAGTTAACTAACTTAACTAATAGTAATTGTTTCCTTAAATAAATAATTTATTTAATTTTAAATTCGTATTACTACAACTGTATTTTTAAAAACAAGTAAAAATTAATCTCAAAATCAATTTATTCTTGTTTACACATTCAACGCTGTAACAATAACAGTATGAACGCCGCATTTTCTGCGAACAACAATAGCTTTGAATCTGCCTCATATAACTTTTACACGCGACAAATAACTACACTCATACACATAAACTATTAAGGAAAAGAGCCCTTAATTACATGAATACAAAGGCTATTATAGCGTGTATATATTTTATGGTACTGTTTTGAATTTATCGTCCAATAATTTTGAATGTACCGACGTATCGCATAAACTATTGTGACATTATTGAATGACAGATATATAATGACATAGTGTCGAGGAGCAACAATTACTAGTGCGTTTTTATTAAAATAGACATAAGGACTTCTTCATAATTTTTACAGGAACAACGACTACGGGTGGTACACTTACCCGTTTGCTTTCCTATAATTTAATAAGAAATATTTTAATTATATTATATTTAAATGTTCTGTTAGTTAAGTTTTCAAATATTCTCGTAAAGTAATCAAATTAAAAACTATTCTGCTTGGTAAATTACTGAAATAAAATAATTTTCAATTAATATCTACGTATACAATACGCCTAGAACGTTAATGCCGACGAGTTTAATAATTTTCAGATATAATGTTTACGGAGGTTCTTAAACTGCTTCTGAACGAGTAATTTGTTTTTAAGTTTGTTTTTATCAGTGGGGTGAAAATAATCCCATTTGCGGATAAGGGTTAAGCTGAAAATCGGTATTGACTTTTAAAGCAATCGCTATTAGCATTTGGTCTAATAATCATCATTAATTAGCCAATGACAGTCCACAGGCAGACATTTGAGTAGACCGCACTCAGTCGCTTTAAAAAAAATTTATCCAATATTTCTCAGTGTTGTATATACGAATACAAACATATAACCCTCTCAAACAGATTATGATAGCAATATAATTTTCAATATAATTAGTTATTCTTATAATCCATATTCCTAATTACTTTATCACCTACTATGCTTCCTCACGATTCAAAATTCAAACATTTAATTTAGTTCAACCCTTAAATAAAAACGAGTCAAGCAAGTAGCATTGTTGCATTAAAAGATATAAGTGAATATAATTTAAAACGAGTCATTTCACCGTCGCATTCATTAAACGGGGTCATATTCGTCCAACGTATTTTTACTAGCGCTTATTTTAACTTCTAGCTACCTGCTACTTTTGACGTATTATGCGGTAGGTTCATCCATAGTGCGTTATAGCGGTCTCGACGCCAGTATCTCTGAACTCGTGGAGTTTCACGAACAAAAGGAGGCTGCGCGGCCGCGAGGTCGTTGCTCCCAGAGTAATACTGCGGCGCGCTACTTACAGATAGGGCGTTCGTTGTGCAACTATTATATTCTGTGTAATGTTTTATACTAAAATTTATTAGTCTAGACAATATTAATAGCTATATCAATTTTATAATTTAATTTAATTTTTCTTTAATAATTTAATTGTAAAGATTAAATTAACTTTGAAAAAAAAAAGATTATCGCATCGGTATTAAAGGAATTAATAACAATGTCTTGTTTTTTCACTCTTTTCACTCCTCTTGGCTTTGATACAACTAAACGTGAAGGTACTGATGTATTCTATTAAAAAGAACCCCCAATCATTATTTATAATCCTTTTACAATTTCAATTTATAATACCTTCAAATATATATACTATAAAAAAATCTATTTATTTGTGTTTAAATTTTAGCTTTAATAACATTTCAAAGTATAATATATTTAGTTTTATTAAAAATGTGAACGACGTAACTGTTCTTGATAATTAGTTTACTAAATAATTTTCAGAACATTGATCATAAATTTTTCACGGCTAAGTTATAGGAGTCAGTGCGAGTTATTTGTACAAATATTCTTTTTTAAATCTCATTTAAAAAAACAGACGGGTAAAAAGAAATACAAAAAAGTTTTTATTTGTTTTTTTTTTATATCATCAATATGATAAACCTTTTTTCCTACACGTGTGTCCCAAATCTGTGAATACGAACTAACTTTACATGAAAATATGATGCCAAGCACCTGAACAGGGCAACGAACTGTTCTAAGTATAAGATATTATTTAAACGACATAAAATGTGTATAACTTTAAGCATGTATTTTATTATTAACTAGCTACCCGACCCGACATCGCAACTGTAGAATTAGGATCTGCATAAAACGTTTTCATCGTTCGACTCTAAGAAAAACGTACAAAGAAAAAAAACTGTTTGGGCCTGAAACATTCGCAGGCACGCGCCGAACTACTCACCAAAGTCTCATCACAATTGCATAAATGGTGTAGAAACGCATACAGGACGAACATACATTCATATTTATTAAAACAATATCAGTAATATTATATTAAGATGCTTAGCGTTTAGCAACGTCAAATGAGCCATCTTAAATGGTATTTAAAAACTGAATAAGGAAATTTTTGTTAAGCGCATCATTATTAAAGCAAGAAGCAGCAAGCCTGGTGCCGTGCTTCTGGCTAGCAATAAAGTATGCTGAATTATTTATAGTATTGTTATATTCAAAACTGTGAAATAACATTTCGCCAACCTCATATAAATAGGCTAACAACATGATGACATTAAGAGTTTTACTGGACAAAAAGCAAAAGGATTTGAAAAGTTATCCACCTTGAGCAGGTTATATTATATAAGTAAGTCAAATCTCGGACGAAGTTTTCGTACGAGATTGTTAGCAGTGTAATAATCCAATTTTCTTAACCGATGACCGTGGGTTCAAACCCGGGCAAGCACTATTGTATTTTCATGTGCTTAATTTGTGATTATAATTCATCTCGTGCTTGACGGTGTAGGAAAACATCGTGAGGAAACCTGCATGTGTCCAATTTCACTGAAACAAAGAAATTTGGCAACTCCTTTCTTTGTCACACTTTCAAAAAATGGAATTCCTTACCACCTCACGTGTTCCCCTCCTCTTACAACCCGGGTTCCTTCAAAAGGGGCGTGAAGAGGCATCTTGCGGGCCGGCAAGGCGAAGGCGGCTAGTGCAGAACGTTTTTCCCGTCTGTACTGGCCGTCGTCGCGTTTGGACTCTACTACCACTTACCATCAGGTGGAGTAGAGTCATTCGCCCTCCCGGCGAATATTAAAAAAAAAAATCTGCCACATATGTATTCCACTAACCCGCATTGGAGCAGCGTGGTGGAATAAGCTCCCAACCTTTTTCTCAAAAAGAGAGAGGAGGCCTTAGCCCAGCAGTGGGACATTCACAGGCGAGCAGCCCGCCTTTACTTTAAAACTATTATAAATAAAAGTTGATACAAACGCTCCCGGATTATATAAAATAGTTAATACTGATATGAATTGTGCTGTATTAATACGATAAATCTTGCCTCACAATGGAGTTCGAAATAAAATGTTCGCGGAGCCAGCCTGCCTGTGAAGTTTCGTGATTTATGTCGCACTCGATTTTACGATCATTTCCTGATAAGAGCGTGAGACCAATTAGTAGTGTATATGGTATTTGATATACATACATACTTATTATTCGGATTAATTCTTGGGCAACTGTCACAGTTGCTGAATATTTTCCACTAGGAATGTGAATTCTTGGGCAACTGTCACAGTTGCTGAATATTTTCCACTAGGAATGTGAATTCGTGTTAAAAAAACTTTCTATTGATATAGATATTTCTGTAAATAATTAGAAAATCGGGAGGTTCTATTCAGTATCCAGTAGGCTATTAATTATATTCAACAACATTTTTTATTATTGTATAAGTAAAAAATTCTACATCATAAGTATGTATATACTAAACAGACCAATAACATTTTATTTATGTGATTGTGGATTTGCGTAATGGTGTGCGGCAGTAATAAAATGCTATGATCATAATTATTGTATTAGTATTAATAATATGTTCAATTATTACGAAATATACCAAAATCAATAATTAAAAATATAGTTGATATTTTAACAAAAATTTATTAAAGATTGATATGAAAGATTGAGAGATCAGATTAGCTAATGGGCCAGATTAGCTAATAATGATGGTAAGTGATCACCATCACCCATAGACATTGGCATTGTATTTAAGAGTAGCCTCTCCATTAGCAGTAAGGACACTCTCTATTTCCTGACTCTCATCACGCGATAGAGCAGCAACATCCAAACCACCGATGAGTTCAGTAACAGAATTAAAGGTTTTACGTGCTTTCCTAAGCAAGGCAGTGCTAATACAACTCATCAATATTTCGCTTTTGATTGAGGCAGCAGATTCTTCTTTTTATACATGTTTCTAGTCTTATCCTCTATTTACAAATTTTTGCTATTATGATATTCAGTACTATCATATTATTAATTTCATCGATATGGAAAATTATAAACCGTGCATAGAACACACACCATACCACCGTCACCTTCTACACCTTCCTCTGAACAAAAAACTGTTTTTAATTTATACAAGCGAAAAACGCGAAAAGGAGAGAATTTTATCGGCATAAAGTTAGTTGCCAAAGAAGAATAGCTCATGTACAAAATGTATATATGTATGTATGAATGTGTTGTGGGTTATCTAAATGGTAATGTGTGATGGTGGCGCATTGAATTCTTTGTTTGTAAGCCATTTTTATTTATTTCTCCTTTGTTTCTTTATCTTTTTCTTCTGTCTACAAATAATAATATCTTGCGACATTATTCATACACGGACATTTGATCTCAAACTAAGCAGAGCTTGTACTATGGAAACCAGCATATACTATTTATTGTTTTGTAAATACATACTTATATAGATAATTACACAGACTCAGGACAAACAGACATGCACACAAATGTCTGTCCTGGGTGGGAATCAAACCTACAATCTTCGGCGTGAAAGGCAAGTATCTACCAACCACACCAACCGGCCCGTCCAAAATAACACTTATAAATTCGGGACGACGATCGAATTATGAGTTACTTCTTGTTCTTATTATTTATTGCAATATCTTCTGATAATCTTAGTGACCGCTGGCAAATTATAGAAATAAATAGAAAACAAATAAAATACACTTTAACCATCACCCCTGAATAGAATTACACTCCTGGTCCTACGTCTCTCTCTATCACTTTTAGATAGCTGCTCCATCGCACAATGGGAGTAAAAGAATAGAAATATAAATGTTTGTGAAAATGGTTTTAGTAGAATTTTGTGTAGATTATCCTCCAGATATTCGCCTCCTCGACAGCAACACTATATGCTGCTGAGATCTGGTTCGAATAATAAGTGATATCTTACATAGAATCTTAGATCTCATGATTTGGATTTATTTCTTATAATTTAGATGACATTATCATTCATTATTAACCATTGATGATTAACTCATTATATAAACATCTTCTGAAGGGGAGGCCCCCGCTGTGAGGTATTTACCATTTTTATTTTGCCATCTTTATTTTTCTTTCATTTCTGTGATACAATAGAAAGGGTATGATGGTGACGCCTGGAAAAACATATAATATAATTTTAAGTAGACGTATAAAATGTTTTAGTACCAATGAATGCCTAATAGTAATGCTTATTGGGGAGAAAACTCTTTCGAATAGAAAATTTATAACGATTAATGGTGCAGAATTTACCACGTTCCAAGGCTTAACGATTGAAACGCAGATGAAATTTTGTCGTAAAAAGATATCGTTTCAATGAAAGTTAATTTATAGTTGTTGAAGTTTGTCCGTAGACTCGTTAAGGTATTTTATATCAGGTTTATTAATGACCTCGTCTAACGCAATCTTAAAAATTGAATCAGAATATAGATCAAAATTACGCAATATAATAAAAACGTACTTAAAGCTACAATATTTTCACGTAATTAAAGGAGTAACTTAGTAAGTGTATTCAAATCTCCTCTAATTTTAAGTTGTTCTAGTTTAACAGATATGTCAGACATCGATTACGGATCTTTACTTGAGAAAAAGTCAAACATATTTAATACAGTACGTATTATATAGCGAGTTGGAATGATAAGTGTAGTCTGGCATTACGCAAGTTACTAGGTCACTCCCATATTTCTCTTTTACAAGCAAAATGGCGTCTGTTTATCAAGGGTTACTATAATGGTGCCTCAGAGGCTTTAATCCTGTGGCCCTTGTGACCTTAAATTGAAATTCGTCCCATCCCACGTAACCCGTAACACGAATTCTGTGACGTCAAATTTTAAACGAGCTTGACACATAATATTAAGAATTCTCTTTGATTAGTTGCCAGTTTATAATTAGACCGAATGACAGAAAGGGAATCGTATAGTGAACTTGTTTGTTACGAGTCATTGTTCGAGAATAGTTTCTATTTAATTATCGATATATCTTTTTTTACCTTTTTTTACACACGATGGACAAATTTTTATTTAATTCTTTTTAGAAATACATATCTAAAAATGGGACACTATTACCTTCGTCACTACATGAAGTATAAACAACTTACAATGACAATGTACTAAGTGCGATGAAATTAAAAACGTTACGTAAAGTTACAGTAATATATATTCTTTTTAAAATAACAACATTTTAAATTCTTTTAGCAAACCGTCGTAAAAATATTTTTGGCAAGAGAGTAATCTTCAAAATAATATTAAAACTTCAAATGTTTTAAAATCAATGACACTAAGTCTAAAAGCGATGCAATGGTCACTCATTTATTTTTAACATGAATTTCTAAGAGAATTCTCACTTGTCACAAAGCTTTTAGCTGTTAGACTTTAGGTAACTTTTTAATAAGTCCAGGTAATAAATATTCTTTACATTCGCATTTTACATGATTTTAAGAAATATACACATGAATAATAAAAATGAAATAGCTTGCGTTAAATCAAAAATGTTAGTGTAATAATAAAGCACTGCTAAAAAGTGATGTATAAAATATGATTAATATTTTTTTGAAGCTGACAAATGCTATACTTAACATCTATATCTTCTATAATATATCATCAATCTGATTGAAGTTGCCTGATAACTTTAATTAAACCTCGATGAGGAACTATGAAGTAGCATTTCATGAAATAGTGTATATATTCTTATAATGATATTACTAACGAATATAAAAGAAATATCAAAGTGCTTGATAACGTCCATAAATAATTGTAATAACAGGAAACGTGGTGTAGAAATTAATTACAAATATAAGATGGAACGTGAAATGCTTGCTCGTCATGGTGTCTGGGCGGGATGAGGTTATTACGACCAACATGTTGTGATGGCCGTTACTATCATTATGACGTCATATACTATTTCTGTGGATCAAGCGGAGGCGGAATTTGTTTCAGCTTTTTTCTTGTTGCCTTTTACTCAATCTCAATATATAATTTTACTTATCACATAGGTAATTAGAGTGCCACTAAAAGTACTTTTGTTATTCTAAATAACATTATTGGCGTAACTTTTGTACGTAAATATTTGAGGTATGATTATAAATAATTTTAATAAACTATAAATTTATATTCGATATATTGATAAAACGTATAAAATACATATGACACCTGATTGTTTTACTTTTGTTAATGTACAATAAAACTAATAATATTCTGCTTAAATTTTATTAAAATACATATTATATAACTATAAAATAAAATTATTGTAACGCTATAAAGTAACGTTTAAGCGGGTAACGTTTGTTAAACTGAGGACAATAAAAATAAATTTCGACCAAACGAAAGCAACCATTATTTAGTGTACATATTAACTAAAACGGACGATAATGCCGGCAAAGACCTCCAATTCGACGTTCTAACGTCTTAATGTGGGAAGTAAGCCAGGGCCGCATTCTACATCGAAAACGTTCAATATAAGCAATAAATTGCCTCTACAACTCGTGACCGGAGTTCGACACTGTATCAGCCATTTAGGTTAGTTCTTATCACCATCGACATACGGATTATATTGCAAAAATTCGTAGTAAGTAAGTTTTTACGATGGCAACACACGAGTCACGAAATGTGTTGGATTCCTACGAATTATTGGTTGGTTCAAGTCTGATTGGAAGGTGGATATTATGTAATAGTATTTTAAGGTTCGTTTTATGAAGTTCGTAATAAAAACGGTCAAGTGGTTGTGTGCCACGTGTTCTGTACCGTAATAAAGATTTTAGGTTATATTGGACAAGGAATTATCTTCTATTGTTTTATTTTTAGACAACAAAGGTAAGGCCAAGGATTATTAAGACAATCATATCATTTATGTGTATTTGAGTTAGAGAGAGCCACAGAAAATCAATGAAATGATTAGAATTACGTAATTAATTTTATTAATTTAGAAGGTATAATAGACCATCTATTTCTTATATAATTTTATTGAATAGTAAATTCACTTCCAAATGTAGTATTTTAATGTAAGTTTAAATTAAAAAAAAACTGGTTAATCATATAAAATTATAATTGGATCAGAAAGTTTTTTCAGTGATTGTAATTTAATTACGTTTTAGGCGATAAACATCCTAATTATTTCCCAATATAATATACCCTTAGAAGTTGTAACTTTGATTTGTTTTTAAGATGTGACAATTCGATTGTGTATAATTTTATAACTGGTTTAAAAGCCACGTAGTAAAAAACACCATCTCATCCCTTAAGAGAAATTGAGTAATTCCGGCCCCTAAATTGTATAGAGAAAATTAGTATCTACAGAATAATTTTCAAAAGGCGTTTTTCACGGTAGGCAGTTTTAGGAAAAACTTCAAAAGAGTCCTGCGATTTAGAACTCCCATCTCAAGAAATATTCATGAAATTATTCATTAAAAAGATCTGGCAAGTGTAACCTTAAATATATTCTCAGGAGGGATCATTTTTCGTCCTTTTTATCTTCATATTATAATAAAATTTTCATAAAATATTTTAAATTATTAATATTGGATATACTTTGCAAGATCAGTCTTCTTGGTCGATATTTGAATTATTTTAGTAGCAATAAGAGCGAAATGTATTGTATATATAAGTAAAAAGTTTGCAAATATATAATATAAGCGTGCCACGTACACATAAAGGAGTATAGAGCGGTGGCGAAAAGGGGGCACGATAGGGGGGGTTATGCCGTTTGTTAACAAGGCATACCAGTCTTACCCCCGAGGCGCGCCAATAGATGTTTCTTTTCAAAAATATATATTATAATAGTATTTAAGCATTGAAGATACCTACCACTTTTAAGAGTCCAAAGGTAATTACCGTAGTGACCTTACTTTGCGGGTTTTATATTAAATATGGACACGTCATACTAAACGTACTGCTGAAATGCTTAAACTAACAGTTTTTCACATTTAATGGTGATAAATATTTTATTTAAGAAGAGATAAGAAATGTTATACAAAAATTTACTCGAAACCTCGAACACAATCTGATTACATAATATGAAAAAGAAAAGTAAGCAGGCATTGAATATCCCACTGTTGGGTTAAGGCCACCTCATCTTTTGAGGATAAGGTTGCAAGCTTATTCCACCACTTTCTAATGTATGTATTTATGTAGGTTTGTATCATTATTGGCGACAAAATAATTTTGATTCGATTTACTCACGTTGAAGAATTTGGAGCTTGAAGATAAAGTTTTTGAATACGTCTTTTAAATATATTTATTTTATGCGGTTGCTATAGCAATCGCATTTCTTATATTTTAAAATTGGCAGCAGTCACTTATTCAAACTTGCTATAAACTTTTAATGTCTGCAAATCTCCTATACATAGTTTTAGTATATCTATTATAATTTGGCCAGAGTCCGCTAGAAATATTTACACCGATATTCTCTCCATCTACTTGAATATAATAATCAACATCTCATTTTTGATACTTATAAGCGAAATAATAGTGTTTTTAAAATAAAGTTTATTTACTATATATAAATAAAAATAGAAATATATTTTGTTTAATTAGGAATTGAAGAAAATATAATAGTCGTTATAAAATAATATTTTACGTAAATAGTTGAAATCTAAAATGACTTACCGTGTTATTTATAAATGAGAATATAAATAATCATATTGACTTATCTTTAATAATATTAGTTTAATTTATTGAATAGTCTCTTTATTGATGAAGATTAAAAGCTACAACTACATGATATGGCTGTAAGGAGTAAATTAGTAATATAAACAATAACCGATACGAGTAACCGTCAAACTGTAATGTATATAGAACCACGCTTCAATCACAAACCTCAATAATTGTATAAATCAGGCTTGTATAATCAAAATTTAACGTGAGTTCAATAGTCTTCAATTTACGAAGCTGAATCCTATTAAATTCTCGTGGAATAATATTTACAAGCGTTCTCTAATAATGTATTCTTTGAAGTTTAAATAAACTTTTACATACTTTTCCATTTAATAATACTTTTCAAGTGTGATAAATAGTAAGCCTTGCAAGATTTGCTCTAAAAGGAAGCCATTAAATATATTAAAATTAATATTGTTCTGAGAAATACATTTTGAAACAGTAATGTTTTTGTTTATTTCGTTACTTATTTTTTAAATAAAAAAGCACCTGGAAAATATGACATTACTAATAAAAACAACGCTATCTAATGACGATAATCGGAATCCATAAGTAAAAAAAATCTCGCACTAGGTACACAGATAAATCAGCTTCGAAGCGTTTTCGAGTTTGTAGTAGTATAATACACACAGTGACTGAATTCGGAAGAAACCAATTTGCGCTAGCTACCGCGCACCTCATTTACGTAATGAACGTTAGAACTGTCATGACATTTTATTTATCATTCTTTTCTTACTAATTAGTTCATAATAAAATATATTCGCAGGTATGATTAGTGAAAAATTATGTCGTAAAAAAAATGTCACAATGAATATACTATAATTATATAAGCTGTGAAAAAATTTACCGCAACAATTGTAAATAAATAGAAAAATGTTTGTCTACATGCTATTGAAGATTTCAGTTAGAAAAACGTCTCCAAGCTAATTTGACTGTGCATAACGCATTGATGTTGTACGAGATGGTTAATATTTCTTTCTCAGTGCCAATATTAATGAGTGGTGGTGACCACTTATCATCAGGTCAACCATTTACCATAGCCCTTACCTTATACCCTTCGAACCGATAGCCTTATATGAATCTGATCTTTAATAACATTATGTTGATTTTGAGTTTTTTATAAGTCCTTTCCACTTTCCTTTTTTAATAATATGTTACTGGAAATTTAAACAGATTCACATCTACCGTGGCTACTAGTGAGTTGAATTATATATATATATTGTTTAACTGCAAGTAGTAAGTAAAAACAGGCTCTTCTTTTTTCTACATACAAAACAAACATGGAACAACTAAACGTGTGCGTTGTAAGTAATAATAATAATAATATCCTGGAACATTATTCACACACGGCTATCTGACCCCAAATTAAACAGAGCTTGTACTATGGAAACCAGACAACCGATATAGGTACTACATAGACTACTTTTCTTTTGTAAATACTGACTTAGGACAAACAGACATGTCCATGCACACAAATGTCTGTCCTGGGTGGGAATCGAACCCACAACTTTGGCGTGAAAGTCAAGTATCTACCAACCACGCCAACAGGCTCGTCTTTGTGTTTAAATGCATTTTAAAAATAGTACAAAATTTACTTATTATAAGGGAAATAAATAAATAAATAAAAAAGGATTTCTTATACAATAAAATGTCACCTTCGTACTATTCATCCATTACTTAAAATTTATGTAAATTTCTATTCTTAATATGACCATTCACTGATTTGTACATACAATGAAGATATTTTAAGAAACTATAATACTAACTAATATCCTATATTAAGAAATACATAATAAGAAACTCTCAAAAGAGTTTTTACCTAACTTAAATCATGAGCTGAAGTGCAATTTTCGTTTTTATACCAGCCTTTAGTGAATCCAGAGAGTTTTCAAGTACTTTGCAAAGCAAATTAGCGCGGTACCTGTATTCCAAATTCAAAATGTAACTTTTTATGTGCATTTTTAAATTATAATGTTAATTCTTGGCGTTGATATTCGGTAGAGATATATATTACGGTTGCATTTTTCTTTTAAAATTCGCAAACGATATTATATTTTTCTAATCGTCTATTGGGAAACACAACTTGTGGTTATCATGACTTCGAATGCTGCAAACGCGTTAGGTTTTTAATCGAAAAAAGTTCATCTTATTGTAGACAGATAAGGTATATATATATACCTAAAATATAAAAATCTAAAATTATATATATATTATTTTAGATTTATATATATGACTAGCCATTTTAACGTACATAATGACTGTTTAAAATTTAAAAGAAAAAAATAAAATGTTTTGATTTTCGTAATCATGAAGTCGAGATGGCCCAGTGGTAAGAACGCGTGAATCTTAACCGATGAACGTGGGTTCAAACCCGGGCAAGCACCTCTGAATTTTCATGTGCTTAATTTCTGTTATAATTCATGTCGTGCTTTTCGGTGAAGGAAAACATCGTGAGGAAACCTGCATGTGTCTAATTTCATCGAAATTCTGCCACATGTGTATTCCACCAACCGCATTGGAGCAGCGTGGTAGAATAAGCTCCAAACCTTCTCCTCAAAAAGGGAGAGGAGGCCTTAGCCCAGCAGTGGGACATTAACAGGCTGTTACTATTACTATAATCATGATGATGTATAGAATAAATATAAAAATGAAGGACATTTGATTAGCTATCTCTATCTTATAATACATATGATATACAATACTGAATAACAACAAGAATAACTGTTTGAAGCTTGAAGTTACAAAAAAATTGTCTTAAAATTATGTAATTTTAAAACTGTTTATAAAACACTAATTACGTATGTGATTAATTAATTTTTAATATACCTTTGATAAGTGCCTGTATAAAAAAAGCTCTAAGATAGCATATAAAAAATAAAACAGTATGGAAACAGTATAACAGTATAAAATCTCTATGATAAAATAATTTTAAATTAAGTTATTTAAAAAAATAGTTTATGGAACAGAAAATAAAGTTGTAATTGGCTCGCGCGCTAACTTTCACTATGTTACGATTTTTCATTCATATTTAATGAATGAAAATAAAATATATATATTATTACAAATGTATAAAATTACATTTATAATTTAATTATAATGATCTCCTTGGGTTATGTTATTTTCTTTGGAATGAATTTAAAATTAATAAAAACAAAACATCTACGTGCAGAAGCCGGGTCGGTTAGCTAATGTTTAATATTATATCACTACAATTCTAATTCGCTATTAACATAGTAAGCCAAACCTAAAGCCCGAAACTTCACATAAACAGAAGTTTGTCAAAATACAATTATTATAAAGTAAAAAATATTTTTCATGGCTCATTTTAGAATAAATACAATTTTGGGTGTAATGTACGTATATTTTATAATATACGTACAATAATCTTAATTGAAGATAATTTAAAACACAGTTGAAATGATCCTGTGTTTATAATTCATCTCGTGCTCGACGGTAAAGATAAACCAGTACGGTAAGAGAGATGTGTTGAATGAAATTCGTTTCTCTTAATAACAATTATATTAAAATTAATCGAGGAAAGCATAAATATTTTACGTAACGTCTGGGTGGGTTATGTTTTTTTAATTGACTTGTTGCTGTTGGCCCAAACGGCCTCGATAGCGTCACCGGGCGGAGGGCGAGTCTTAAATCCTTAACCGGATGTTGGGAGCTAATATATGGGCTCAGAATACGCGTGTCCTAACCTCCTGTGCGGCATACCTTAGGCTTAGGACACCGTCGACGTCGGAAGTGAGTACAATGAGTGTGCAATGTGTTATGCTGTCATACAAAATAAAAATAGACGGGTAGTAATGAAAGAGGAGCCTTGACCCCGCCGGTGAGATCGGTGTTTAAGTTAGAATAGCAGATGTTAATGTATATAATCATCAGGGGAGTTAGGGACGTCCTTACAGATCGGAACAGGGAAGTGGTTAATATTTCTTAGTGTGCATATATCTGTGGGTTTTACCTCTTACGATCCAGAAGCCCACTTGCCAGTCTACCTACCTAATAAAATAAAAAAAAAAAACTTACTAAGAGTTTACTTCTAACTATTATTAAAAACCGATTTTATTATATACTTTTAAAAAAATCCTCAACTGCTAACAACTACTTACCTACAAACGAATGAATTAAAGTTAAAAACAATAAATGTACTAAATAAACGATATAATTAAATTTAGTCTCGTTTTCTGTTTCAGGTAAGTTTCATTGCAACATTATGGATATTACCGGAGGTAAAGGTAACAGGTGTTAGTTATTGGTTAGGTTATCGACATTTATATATCAAATTTTCATTTTGTTTCTTTCATCTATTATTTGTAAAGTTATAAGGAATAAATGTAACTTATTTGATAGCGATATAGTAAACTATAATATTTTTACGAATTGATTTTTTTAATTTATATGGTATTTTTTTTGTAAAGAAAATTAAGTATTTATTTATTTCTTATTTTATTTATTTTGTATCTATCGAAAGGAAAGCATAATCTTAATAATTATAACATTAATTTTGATTTCATTCAATACCATACAAGACACACAAATAATCACGTATATGTGATATATACTTAATTCCAATAGGCTAACGCAGCTGTTACAATTTTAAATAGCCTTTTTATAAAATAAAATATAATTTAGCGATATAAGGTCAAGCAAGTAGTCGATAGATTTTGTGCATGTTACTTACATATTACAAACATAAAACGCATTACACAAACGAACCCATTTAAAGAGAATAATATTTGTAACATTTTTATTTAATTTATTAAATAATATAATAACAGTTATTTAAGTAAAACAATTATTATCGACAAATTTCAACAAAATTGCCTTTCTAAAATTCATTGATCTATAAACTTGTTTATACAACAAAACAAAATTGAAAAATAGTACCCCGGTCTTCTTTTTTGAACATTGACCAAGGAGTCACCGATTTACATCGATCCACCCTATCGGTTATGCGTATGAACTTTGGCATCGAGTTCGCGCCAATTCCAGAGTTCTTCGTAACTGGTCACACTCATAATGTAGGAGGGATAAATAGGTCAAATGTATTTTCTGTTATAAGTCATTGTACCATTTCGCAGAAACGGCCGACTAAGCTGGGGCTGAAATTTATCGCGAACCCAATATCCTAATGTGGATTTATACTTTTAGACGATTTACCAAAAAAATGAATGCGTAAATAACATTTTCGGTTATTATAATGCAATATTTGTGACAGTACGTAAATAATCCTTACTTAATATTGCAAACACGAAAGTTACTTTGTTTGTTTGTAAAGCGTAACGCTTTCAGGTTTTAAATACTCAAGCGTTCATCATGAAATTATATGTGCAAATATATGCAAATATATGTAGTCAGGGGTACAGAAGAGAACATAGGATATCTAACACCTCATACCTCCTTCTCACACGACGATAAATGGCTCGCTGTTTGATAGATCTGTTTAAAAAGCTTATTCTACAGTGTTTCGGGTAGTAATGGACTTTTGAGTGTTTCGACTTATGCATATTTCCTCCTAATGTTTTTCGTCACCAACGAATACATTTAAAAAAAGAATTAAGCATTTTGTAATCTTAATTTGTGTTTATAATGTAGGTTACTGCAGTTTGGCCTTTGCCACTAATCGTCAGTATTCTAGTAAACAAAGACGGAGATAACGCTATTATTAACACGTCACTACATAAGTTATATAAGCTATATTGCTCTTAAAATGATATATCTGGTAATTTTGACCAAATCCTTTATTTTTCCGTTATATTTATTTATTTAATCATAAAAAAAACTTAATTAACCAACAAAATTGTGTATTGGAACAAAAGGCGGAGTAGCCTGAAGGCTACCAGACAACCTTTAGGCTAATCAGAAATATAGGAAGGCGGTTTTCAGCTATTAATATAATGAAATTAATTACATACATTTTATTATTATATTATGGGATGTATGTATATAAAATATACATACATATAATATATATATTATATATATGGTATATATATATATATATATAAATTTATATATATATGGACTACAAACTAAAGAAAACAAAATGAACTAAGACACAGTATATTTTGTAAGTTTAAAGATGGACGAGGCTTTAAGATAACCAAAGTGATTTTGATAAACAACTTTGACTTTAAATAAAAACTTAATTACGTTTTAAATTTATAATGATTGTAATAAAGCAAAGCTATCCTTGTAATAACTATTAGCTTGAAATATACAATTTTTACTTTTATCCAACGCCTTGATATAGCTAAGTTGTAACTATATGGTATATTATACTTATAATAGATACATACTAATCATATCTAAAAAAGATCATGTTCGTTCATATTTTTCGACATTTCAACTTATTCTTTTAATTGAAATACTAATAAGAAATGTTGCCAGTGGCGATAACAACTTTAGAGTTGATATCTTCCCAGACGCGTCTACAAAGCCACTGTTGAAATTATTAATAAATTCTATTCAAACGCAAGAAAAACAAAAATAATTCATGAGGTTCACTTCCCCGCTCTCTGTTTACACGACCGGATTTCCTTCAGCTTATTTCTTTGAAGTTATTTATGCGAATCGTAATATTGGGTGCACATGAAAGACGTTGATGGCATTTCTAATGAAGATTTACTATAGTTGAAATGTTCGGTACTTGAGTGTTATGATATTATATTGGTATAGGACAGCTTAGGTCAACGATTATAAACGATGTTAATAATATGATATTTATTTTATTTCTATATATATTATTTCTTTCTTAATCATTAAGTGTCAAGATAGATTAAAAGGAATAAAAATTTTAAATGAAGTTTCTGGATGGAATTCTGGGCAACTTCCACTAAGTATATGATATGATATAATTTTGCTGAATGATGAAATTCTACCACAATTATTTCCAGGATACAGCAGCTTCACTATTCCCTCATTCTCATAATTCGAGGAAACGCTTTTACGTGCTGTCCAAGAAACGGGCTAGTACTCACTCCCAACTTCCAGACACTAGGCTGCTATTAAGAATTTTCGACACAAAAACACGACACGATCTGGAGGTGAACCCAGGATTATATCTAGCCACTAGACTAATAAGGCAGTCAATTCCGAGAATATAGAAATAAATTACTGGTGGTAGAGCTTTGCGCAAGTTCGCCTGGGTAGGAACCACCCACATATCTGATATTTTACCGCAAAACAGGTGATCACTTACCATCAGGTGGCCCATATGCTCGTCCGCCAACCTTATCTATAAAAATAAAATAAATGGTGTTACCATAAAGTCGGATAATAATATTAAAGCTACTTATGTATTCATCCTTCACTTGACCGGTGTTCCGTTAACAATTCACTTTTCAAGGCAAAGATGAGCAAAAATTAAATTAAAATTCATGTCTTCGTTATACATTCAGACACTTGTCCTCGCCAATCAGTCGTTCTAACTTCGAGATAATTTAAATACTCGTGTTATCGTGCAAAACGGAATTAATATAATTACAGATAAAGACAGTTACGTCGACTCGCGTAGCTAATTGTAAGCAGGCTTTCTTTAATTAAATATGTAATCTCTGATGAATTATAAGCGAAGTTTGTTTGAACCAAACTTTGTTCTTAAACTAAGAAAAATGAGGATTTGTTTAAGTAATTTCATTGAATTGAATATTATACAAAAATATATAAACACTTATGTAAGTTTAAATCTTTTAATATAAATCACACAGTCGTACTAACATATAATTTTAATAATTCCATGCAAGTTATATCGGATTAACGATATAAATTAAATTAAATTAAAAACGATGTCAATATATATAGATCATATAGTCTTCTCAATACTGTTTGAAAATTTAATTTAATTACAAATTGGAATGAAATGCTTACGCTCGCCCACTAACGCATTCGTGTAATATGTTTTAAGTATAGTTTATTTACTTTATTTTTTTATGTTTTTTTTTTTTTTATAGAATAGGAAGGCGGACGAGCATATGGGCCACCTGATGGTAAGTGGTCACCAACGCTCTTAGACATTGGCATTGTAAGAAATGTCAACCATCGCTTACATATCCAATGCGCCACCAACCTTGGGAACTAAGATTTTATGTCCCTTGTGCCTGTAATTACACTGGCTCACTCACCCTTCAAACCGGAACACAACAATATCAAGTATTGCTGTTTTGCGGTAGAATATCTGATGAGTGGGTGGTACCTACCCAGACGAGCTTGCACAAAGCCCTACCACCAGTATGAATATTCCAAATTTATCTTTATATGCAATTAAATTTTTAGCTAGATTTTATTCTAGGGGTATAACTTTATAGTCAGTTACAATGAGATATTATAAATTATTATTTTACATTTCTACATTTTCAATGTATGTACGTACTTGGATGTAGACATATATAATTTATGTGTATTTTGTTGATTTTAAATTCGGACACAAATTAAAAATCACGAAAAACGACATGAACGCAGATGTCTTTGGGTATAAAATTATTAATAACAAAATATATCTAATACATAGTCTGTCGCACTCACTACACACAACGTCAAATCGTCTGAAAATCGATTCAATTTTTTATGCCTACCCGCGTTTCACATGGAGATTCACGCCTGACTGATATTAAATCGCATATATTATTTGCATTGGATCCATTGGTCAGAGTGGCGAAAAAACGTATACAGTACGAAGTGTATTGGACGCCTTTTCATACGCGACGGACCATAAACGTTTCTGAGTGCTGAATCCATAAAACCAAAAAAAAAACCTGTATATAAAACATGTTTTTAATAATATTACTACCATTTCTCCATCCATTCGCAGTCTAGTGATGGACACGGGCCTCTTCCAGTGTGTGCTGAATCTTCTCTGCCTTCCGATTCCATATTTAAATTAATGAATCTTATTCATTTATTTATTCGTTCAATCCACTTTAAGCGTCCAAATAGATATATAAACGTAGCAATTATTTTCAAATATATTAAATATCAAGACACGTTTATAAAAATACCGGGAAGTAAATAAGACACGTGTTTTATCAATAAGCGCTTGATGAGCGCTATTTCCCGAACTTTATGCTTGAATCGACGGACCCAGTTGTGATAACTCACAAGAGATGCCAGAACACGAGATTTAGGAAAATGTCAGCTATTAACATTAACTGCTTTAGGATGCGACGCAAAATTACTTTATTCATCGCTACATTTCTCGAGGAGATAAAATTAATCGTGTGAATATTAATTTTATGTCATCCAGATGTATTGCTATTTTGCTAGTACATGAACTATAATATGCTTTAAAAAACTCAAGCCTATTGGAACTTATGCACCATTTAATTTTACTGGTGGTAGGGCTTTGTGCAAGCTCGTCTGGGTAGGTACCACCCACTCATCAGATATTCTACCGCAAAACAGCAATACTTGATATTGTTGTGTTCCGGTTTGAAGGGTGAGTGAGCCAGTGTAATTACAGGCACAAGGGACATAAAATCTTAGTTCCCAAGGTTGATGGCGCATTGGCTATAAGCGATGGTTGACATTTCTTAGAATGCCAATGTCTAAGGGCGTTTGGTGACCACTTACCATCAGGTGGCCCATATGCTCGTCCACCTTCCTATTCTATAAAAAAAAAAAGTAATGTCTTTAGTTTTTCCTCAATAAATACCATAATTGGTATGAGGTTAAACCCTCATATAATATACACTTAAATCTTTACATTAGTGATATGTGTTATCGGTTTATTTTTAATATACTATTTCTTACGCCACAAAATTTTCGTGCGTTTTGGTGTTGAGTTTTTTTTATACTATAATAGAAAATTTTCAAAAAAACAATTATGTACGACATTTTCCATTCGTAAAATATATTTTATACATTTCAGTCGATTTTATTAAAGACTTCATCGTTTTTAACATTGTCGAAGCACGTTAAGCTTTTAGCACGCGTTTATAGAGTCGTTACTCAAACATTAAGTAGTATCTTAACAGACATTAAACAGTTTAAAAACCGAAATGGCTAGAAGTTCAAACCCCAGTAAGCATCAAGCTTTCATGTGTTTGATTTGTGTTTATAATTCATGTGTCAAATGAACTTCACAACTATGGATATACATCGGCTTTCAATACGCATTAAAACAGCGTGGAGAAATAAACCCAAAATCTTATCAAGGGGATAAGAGGCATTTACTAAGCAGTGAGACATATACAGTGAGACCACGCTTAGGCAAATGTAGTGTAGGACGTTCTGCGGCAAGGTGGACCGATGATTTGAAAAAGGTGGCAGGTACGGGATGGATGCGGGCGGATGATAGTTGGCGTTATGTGGTTTCTTCACAGGCGTCACTGGCTTTCGTCCAGCAGTGGACGGCGATAAGCTGAGAATAAATAATATAAATAATAAGCAGTTATTTTACATTTAGATTAATGTATAATTTTAATAGTTACCAATAAAAAAAAAACCAAGAATTTTACACGAATAAAACAAAATGAATTGGATGTTCTAACATAACGTCGTCTTAAAAACTGTAACAATTCTACTGTTATATAGTAACAAGATTTATTATGTAAGTTAGACTGTTTGTTCCCGCTTAAGGAGAGACCTATGTCAGAAATAACGATTTTTCACAATTTCTGACGCCGCCTGCAAGAGAAATCTAGAATTACGCTCAAGGTTCACGTTTGCCGCTTCATCTTACTTTGTTTTATAGCAAACTTTAACAACAATCATTATAACAACTTACAAAAGAGTTTGATATTTTTATTACAGTATTTTTATATTCCCCTGTAAGACCAACGCTTCCTCAAATTGTGTATAAGCAAATAAAAAAAAACAGGTTTTTTTGTTTAGTACCTAGTTTGAATTAATGACTTTTTATATATTTTAAGTAAAGATTAAATCACTTTTATAATGATTAACATTTTTCACCGTTTTATATGCTACCTTTGTATGCTATATTTCATGTTATGTTACGTATTAACTTTTTTTTCAACTTTCTTTACAAATTGTTAGATAAGAGAAAATTATACGTAAACGCAACTAAAAGTAATTATTTTGAGTTATAACTTTAGTTATTTACAAATAACTAAATATTTTAACGAAAAAACAAAGCAACTTCGGTACCCATCTGTGGCCTCCTTCAACCGTTCAGCTATAATAATTAGTATCGGAATGCAAATGCAGATGAAAATACCAAAATCGCTATACATATTTCTATGCATATAATATTTATGTTGTTACATAAATTACCCATCGATTCCGTTTTCAAAACTGGATTTTGATATAAATGGAACCAGTCTTAAAGTATATACATTTAAATAAAAAAAGATTTTCCAAGACTTATAAATCACAAAATTCTGAGCTAACAAACATTAAGAAAAATCAATCGAATTGAGACCCTTTTCCTATTCCTAACTCAATTAATAATATGGGATCACTTGCAAAATGTTGCTATCATTGCTCAAGGGCGACGGGTACTTAAAATTTAAACGAAAATTAACTTACTTGATTAATGTTATTTTTTTCTATTTCTAACTGACTTAATGCTATTAATTATTATTATTTATAAATTTATTATGGCAAGCTAGCTAAGCAAATCATAAGCACGAATAATATTGATCGAGGTTAAACTTTATTAAAACAAGCAATAATTTAATTAAAACTAATCGATAACGGAACTCAAAAATAAACTCATACAACTTTAATAAAGGTTCGGCAAATATCTGTTACATATTATGTATAACTCCATAAAAACACCGAAACGTGATCGGTTCGCTGCCAAAGAATTATGAACATCTAGATCCTCATAAATCTTGCACAGCCCGTAGTCCATAGAGTTGGTCCTTATCCATACAGAATTGCCAACGTGATCTCGAATACTGCAGAGCAATACGCTATGTTAACCTATTTTCTAGGTAAGACACTTGCCAAAAATTATATTATAGCGGTACAGTAATATACTTACGACAAGAAATGATTTCATATAAGATAAGAGAATGTTTAGCATAAATGAACCATTTCTCTTTAATATTTTGCCTGTTTTTATAACATTTACAAAACTACAGAATTTATGGTGAAGAGTTTTTGAATCACATCTATAATAAATGTAACGATTTCCGTTGATAATTCAAAGGACTTATATTATATATAGTCAAACTAAGAGGTATGGTCGTTTTCACTAGCTTAAAAATTAAAAAGTTATAATTAGTGTTCTTGTTTATTTATATTATATGAATGACTTAAAGTAAAAATTAAACATTTTCAGAATCAGTGAATTAAAATCATCTGTTACCAAACTCAATGCATTTGTCAAATTGTTTTGTTGACGAATACTGCGAATAATAACAGCCATGTTGGATTTAATATAAATCTCATGGTATTTGAAAAAAACAAAAACATATGTACATAATAAATGCATTAACCGACTACTACTATCATAACACTAATATTTGCTTCGCCGTAGTGAGGAATAACTATAAATTGATAATAGAAACACATTAATTACATACACGATGTATGAGATTTTATAAAAGATTCATTTTTCATATTTAAATTTAAGGCAAACGATGTCACAATTACAGATGCTTTTAATCTATTTATTAGTCTAAAATTATAGCTTTCTTGATAAATGATGAACTACAAAATACCATCAGGTACGTCAGAATTAGAAGACAAACAAAAGCTTTGAGAATTTAACGGAAGCAATTAATAAAATGAATCATTAAAAACGGAATTAGTTTACAGGAAAATAGTAGCTGTATCAAGAAGCTAGTAAAGCCCCTCACTCAAACAATACAAAAAAACAATAGAAAATGTAGCCAAAAAGATTCTTTGTAAATTCGAAGCCATTGGTAACGGTTGGGAACATCAACAGTCCTCAAATTCAGTGGGGCTGCCAACAAAGGCGTAGGAAACGTTCTTTTTTCGTCTATTCTTAGGTAATCGGAGCAAATTAAGGACATAAAAGCTAAATGAGGTCGCGTTTCTGTCAATTGTCACCATCCTCGCTTTGCACAGCGTGGTTAAATTCGTATTTGATTGCTGGAGATTTTTAAATGTAGAAATGTTTTTTTTTTCGACAAAGTAGGCAAATGGAAAATAAAATAAGATTTTCTGCTTAAAAATCTATTTATAATTGATAAAATTATAGATATATTTTATTATAAATCGGATAATATACACTAAGAAAAAAATATTGTATGGAAAACATTATTCGCAATTTAGTTTTACTACGAATCGTTTGTTTTTTGCTTGCTTGAGAATTGTTATTCATACGGGTATTTCGTATCAGCCAATATATGAAGTATCTCCAGACTGATAGCTGAAAAAATTGAAAATATTTCTCAATAGCTCCGTATATCTCGTAAGCAAACCCTGTAGTTGTTGAAAGTTTTAGTCTAAAGCCAATTACAGGGGCAAATGTAGGCAGCATCTAGTTTCTCATATAGCATGAATGTTCATGCGATGTAAGACCGCCCACTAGTACCATATGTCGCCATCATAAACTACGCTATCGTTGGCTTGGCACTAAGCCGGTGCATTGAAGGGTTTTTCCAACGGAAACTTGTCAATACTGTATCGTTAAGTAGAAATGAATTTATGTAAGCTGCCGCATTGGTATTTGCTGTTGGAATTGAAATTGCGTATTGAATTTTTGGTAGTAGCGTTTTATTGGTTAGAACATATATCGACTTCATTATTGTTATTATTTTGTACTTAATTACAATATCGATACATAAATTTAAATTTCGAATTTTAATTTTTTAAATAATCTAATAAAAACAAGACTTGGATTTCTGTTATAATTGAATAATCAGACGATTAATAAAGTAATTAATATATACAATAAATTATTATATTTGATAAAGTAGAACTGAATTCATTTAATATAACTGTGTAATCACGGAACGCAATGAAGTTAATTTGTTTAATAGGGTGATGTTGTAATTAAGATTCCTATCAGATCGACATTGTTGCTCGCCGGAAGATTGTTTAGTTCATGATAAATAGGCTATGATAAAATTGGTTATTACAGCCTTTAATTATTATAACGTAATAAACTATTATAATTACTTATCACGTCTCAATGGTTAGCTCTGTTATTATTCATCTGTATTTCGGCAATGTTTTTAATTATCATGCTATTATGATGTACCGTCTGTTTGACTCATCGTTATATCTAATTTTAATCGATTTATAATTTGACTTGATATTATTTACAATATAAATGTGTGCTTTATATAAAGCCTAAATAGTATTATGTTTATTTATAAGCGTTCTAAGAATCAGACCAAAACTTGGCTATATTATTATTAGCCTTTTTAGTTCAAGGTTTCTACCAAGCTTTATAGAACACAATACTTAAGACATAACAATTATTATATTGCTTTTGTATTTAAGTAAAGTTGATCAGAATTCTCGGCGTAAGGGGAGCCAGAATTTTGACTTTAACATAACATTTTTGTTTCATTATAATCTATAAAATCATTTATGCTAAGTCGCTTTTCTGCTAGATTAATTATGTTATATATTCGGGGGGATATTATATTAATTTTGTACAGTTCAATATTCTTATAGCATTTAAGCGTAATCATCATTTAAAAGTGATCATAAATAATATATACATTTATTGAAACACTACAGATAAAAACCATAAAACAACAGCAAAAGTGGTTTGGGGATTTTACATGTAGAATGTTGTGGAATTTATTCGATCCATGCAGGTTACCTGACGATGTTTTCTTTGACCGCAGTGCACGTGATGAATTGTAAACACAAATGTACACAGGTGTTTGGTACTATTTGAAATGTAAAAACGCTTAATATATCCTTAGTATACATTTTATGTATTTATCTGAGGTAAACCTTTTTTTATACATTTCAGGGTACATAAAGGAAATAAGATTTATTAGTTAAATATGACTATCGTCAAAATTATAAACCAAAGTAACTAAATTTCTTAAGTGGTATTCTTAATGTACGTATTTTCTTAATAAGCAATTTAGAATCAATAGTAACAGACGTTATAATTTTAAGTAGGAATACAAATCGTGACGCAACCGTAATAAGATTTCGCTTTTAAATTATTTGTTTGCCCGTATTTGTTTTCATGATTTCTCAGACGTAAATCACAGTTCATTTGTTTTTTATTCTCATAAAATTAATATTTTCGTGGAATTTAGTATTTCGCCGTTTCGCAATGCGACAAATCCTATTACGGTGCGCTGGCGTACGGACATACTGTTAAATTTTGTCGCATTAACTCTCCGCAGCACTGCTAGTCTGCTACAGTGCTAATCCTTATTATTTAAAACCCTTTACATATTACTCACATATATGATACGGAGAAGCATGTGTACATCATGCATTATTTACCCAACTCAAGGTTTAATGATTTTGTATAATATGCATATATTTTAATGTGATGTATATTTATAAACTAAGTAAATAATTTTATATTTATATATAATTACATATTACCAACACTTTCGCTGGAAGAAATATCCTATTGAGATAAGCTTTCTTTTGTAATGCAATTTATTTTGTTAAATATTCCTAATAACATAATGAGTACATATATAATAAAATAAATAAATACAAAGAGTTTAGATAAATTTCTGACACGATTAAAAATGAACAACATCCATCTCCAACTTTATGTTGAACCTCGTGGCGATAAATACAATCATTTAATTAATTTGATGGCATTAATCATTTAACTTAACTGGTGATAGGGCTTTGTGCAAACTCGTGTGGGTAGTTACCACCCACTCATCAGATATTTTACCACAAAACAGCTAGGCTTGGTATTGTTGTTTTTTGATTTGAAGGGTGAGTGAGCCAGTGTAATTACAGGCACAAGGGACATAACATCTTAATTCCCAAGGTTGTTGGTGCATTAGCGATGTAAGCGATGGTTAACATTTCTTACATTGTCAATGTATATGGGAGTTGGTGACTTCTTACCATCAATTGGCCCATATACTCGTCCGCCTAGGTATACTATAAAAAATCAAAATAAATATTAATGCTTAGTATAGATATGTATATTCGTATCATCGTTTTGTTATGTCAATTATTTGTGATATACAGTACAGTAACAGTACAGTAACAGCCTGTTAATGTCCCACTGCTGGGCTAAGGCCTCCTCTCCCTTTTGAGGAGAAGGTTGTGGAGCTTATTCCACCACGCTGCTCCAGTGCGGGTTGGTAGAAATTTTTTTTACTCACAAATGAAAAAAATAAGTCTCATTTGTGATATAACAGTTAAAAATAAGGATTATACCGAGTACAATTTGCACTAGCTCAGTTAAATGCATTTTTGTTAATTATTTTTAGATGTCATCTGCGATGTTAATCGATTCGACTTTGGATATATTATGAAAATAGTTGTCTTATTATACCCTTTTACTCTTTCCATATTACACGATAAAAATATATTTAACGTTGACCGAAAGAATCGATCAGTAATGCAGATTTAATTAAATCCGTTGAATGAATTTACCTTTATGCCTTCCTAAACACACACTTCACACACACATATACAGTTTTAAAATGATGCGAAATTTAAAAGTAAATTTGTATGTAATGCTTTTATTAATCGATAGTTCTTATGTAATATGTCGTGTAATCGTGTCTTGACACATAAAACCAAAACTTCTTTGAGTGGTAGTAAAATTATATGATTGAAATTTAATGCAACGTTTCAATATAAAATGTTCTGTAACAAATACAAGCTTATCTTGCATCACGTGTAGTTGCACGTGCTTTAATTTTATAGCATTTTCTCGCTGTATAAAACTGCCTTACGACCACATTATATAATTATTATCTGTGCTAACGTTACGATGCGTTGCGTTTGTGTGAGTAAACATAGCACGACAAGACGATGTATGTAGCTGAGAGCTTTATGTAAGCTTATATATTGTTTTTTTTTCCTTAAGATAGGAAATATGAGGCTTAGCTTGGCGAAACCTGTTTAGTATAGCGATAAGAAAAACAAGGAAATCTGAAAAGCGCGATATTAGGTTTTATGTTTTTTTATATTGATAGTATGTCCGTATAATATGAATGGCTTGCTTCATTTCATATAATATATTTGTAAAACAAATATAGATTTATCTATTATACGCGTTAAGAAAACTCGGTAACTTTTTTAAGCAAATGGAAATTAGAGTATTTTTTTACCTATTGCTAATAGTTAGGTAAACTGGCAAATGGGGCACCTGATGGTAAGTGGTAAATGGTGAACACCTAGGATAGACTTTGGCATTGTATGAAATATTAACCATACCTTACATCACCAATACACTTCCAACCTTAACTAAGAAATGATTCCCCTAAAAACGATTTATTAAGGCTTAGACAGGCTTTTCTAGCCTGGAATGATATTATGTATGACACTTTTCTTTGTATAATGACTAATATTGTTACATATATATAAAATATTTACATAAATATACTGTGATACAACTGTCAGATTTGAGCTCCTAAATTATAAATAATCCATATGTCCCTTTTTCGAAAAATAAAAGTCGTTTCAATGTATATCGTCCCTCATTGCCGAATACGAGAATTAGAAACACAATTTAAGCGCCTCCAGTTGAAATCAACGTGTTTTATCAACTGATCAAATTTGGATATTTTTTCTTTGGACTATATGAACACCACAATACACATGGTAATAATTTAACATATTTAACTCATATTGGATACTATGACGTCAATATAATATTTATGTATCGTTCTATAGATAATTGAAACATATTTTAGTTAGACAACTTAACATAAAACTTTTAGTAGTAGACTTCACACAGCTTTATGTCCAACATAACACGGTTACGAAACAAGGGTTCACGATCAATTTGCAAATTAATAACGTCACAAACGAGAAATACTCGTACAAATTTCCAATACAGAGCAACTTTCGACCAAAACTATTTATAAGTTATTGCCATTAAATTTCCTTTCTGAGGCATAAAAGGGGTCTTATTTCCCTAATACATCGCTTCTAACATAACGGTCGGAGATAACGTCAGAAGACTTCGTATTTACGATCCTGCCTCGATGTTTTAACGTGTAAGTAAACGTTTGCTAACAATAATAATTTTTATGGCTACACTGGGAACCTTTAGATATGAATTGGTCCATGAGATACTTTCTTGGGTGTCGTTAATCATTTCTTCTAACCCTATTAAAAATTAGATAAATTTTTGATAAAAAAAAAGTCCTGGCTGACACAAATACGCTCGTTATTGAAAGAATTTGTTATTAAAGAAAACCAATAAATAAAATATTTTCAATAGTAAAATAAATATTTTTTTAGTAATATAATAATATTAAAATATATCAACGAAGTATATAGTGTAAGAGTCACAAACACATAAGGGAATAAAGAGTGGTTGTGGAGCAAGTTTCCGTCGCCAGTCACGGCATACGATTCAATCTTACCTCCAAGGCTTTCCAGTACGAGCCAATGGATGTTTAGCATCAATAAGTAATAAATGGCTAAAGTTAGATATAGCTTACTTTGTTTAAATTGCAGATAGATAAGTTAATATAAAAATAATAATAGTATTTTTTTTATAGAATAGGAAGGCGGACGAGCATATGGGCCACCTGATGGTAAGTGGTCACCAAACGCCCTTAGACATTGGCATTGTAAGTTATGTTAACCATCGCTTACATCACCAATGCGCCACCAACCTTGGAAACTAAGATGTTATGTCCCTTGTGCCTGTAATTACACTGGCTCACTCACCTTTCAAACCGGAACACAACAATACCAAGTACTGCTGTTTTGCGGTAGAATATCTGATGAGTGGGTGGTACCTACCCAGACGAGCTTGCACAAAGCTCTACCACCAGTATCCTGGGAAATTATTCACACACGGCCATCTAATCCCGAATTAAGCAGAGCTTTTACTATGGAAACCAGACCACTGATATACTACATATACTGCTTTTCTTTTGTCAATACTTATATATAATTATACCCAGACTCAGGACAAACAGACATGTTCATGCACACAAATGACTGTCCTGGGTGGCAATCGAACCCACAATATTCGGCGTGAAAGGCAAGTATCTACCAATCACGCCAACCGGCTCCTATCCTAGAATTATTATTCATGATAAAAATGTCTAAAAAATTGTTTTAAGGACAGATGTTATTATTTATATTTATGTAATATAACTTATTAATACACCACTGTATGCTGATATATATATATATATATATATATATATATATATATATATATATCAGCATATTATCCGTGCAGTGACGGAGAAAGAATACATTTCACTGCCCCTCTCTTTCCCATGGGTGTCGTAAGAGGCGACTAAGGGATATCTGAGCGACCATCTGCTCATCTGGTGGTAGGATGCTAACATCCGCCTGGCTTGTTACCACCGTACGCATGGTGAAAAACTCGTGAAGTGGCTTGCAGCCGCGTTTCGAGGTCAGCCAGCGTACAGCCAGAGCCCGAGCGAGTATTGCCGCGATGGGTGTTGGTCCGGTTGGAGACGGCTGTTGAACCAATGCCGGGGGAAACTGTATTGACCTGCCGGTCAGGGAGACCCGAAGAAACGGCTGTTCCGCTGGCCGCCCGTGGCATAGTACAGGGGCCCGAGCGTGCCTAACCAGCTCGTGAGGCTGCCCCACCAGGCCACGCATAATCTCGGGGTGGACCGTCGTGCCGGTTGGTGACCGGTAGGTGGGGTCCCGGCGGCCACTTCCGGGGGGGTTCGGGGGCCCTTCCGTCCGGCGGGTCAGTGTATTTTTCCTTTTGGCAACCACTTGGGGAAACACGCCTCCACACTTTGCCCATCCCTATCGTGGCAATACATCGCTCGCTTCACGTCTCTTTTCCATTTAATTTCTCCCAAATGGCGCAACAAAAAAGAAATAACGGTCGTACAGCGGTGCTCACCCCCACCATACCCTCGCTGTTTGAGGTCGAGTTCTCCAACATCCGAGGACTCCACACTAACCTCAACGCTGTCCACCACCATCTCGAGACAGCACGGCCAGCAATGTTGTTTCTCACGGAGACACAAATACTCCGTCCTGCCGATACCAGCTACCTTAATTATCCCGGCTACACGCTTGAAGAATCCTTCAAAGCGAAAGCCGGAGTATGCTTGTTCGTCAGGACGGATGTTTGCTGTCACCGACTGCGCTGCTTGGAGGACCCCTCCTTCTCCATGTTGGTGGTACGTGTGGACCTGGTTCGTCAGAGCCGAGTCTACGTGTGCCTCTACAGATCCCACAATGGTGACTTGGAGACAAGCCGACTATTTGACCATCTTAGTCGGGTGGCAGATGCTGCGCAAGAGCAATTTCCTAACGCGGAATTGGTGTTTTTGGGGGACTTTAATGCTCACCACGAATCCTGGTTGAAATCCCTCAAAACTGACCATGCTGGAAGGACTGCTCATGCTTTTGCTCTCACACATGACTTGACCCAACTGGTTGATCAGCCCACCAGGATCCCAGACATTGATGGGCAAGCACCTTCTCTACTGGACCTTCTGCTGACTTCTCACCCGGTGGAATATCAGGTTGTGGTTCAGGCTCCTCTTGGCTCTTCGGATCACAGCCTTATTTCTACCAGAGTGCCACAGGCCAAGCTGCCGCCACTAGCGGTATGCAAACGTCGCGTTTGGCACTATAAGTCGGCGGATTGGGACGGTATGCGCGATTACTATGCGTCGGTCCCTTTTAAGGAACGTTGCTTCAGTGGGGATGACCCGACAGCTAGTGCCGCTGCTGTTGCTGGCGAGATCATGCTGGGAATGGAATACTACATTCCTAGCTCAGATCTCGTCAGTAGGAGTACGCGTAACCGTTGGTTCACTCGTGAATGTGCCGATGCTGTATCAGCTAAGCAGGCGGCATATCGCAAGTGGATCAACGGCTGCATTAGCGGGGCATCTAACATTGACTCACTGAAAGCAAACTATAATAAAAATTCCAAGTCCTGTAGAAAGGCATACACGAGAGCGGATGCACAGCGCATTGTACAGATTGGTCATGACCTTGTTTCGCATCCTAGGGGCTCCCGTAGCTTCTGGCGTCTGACCAAGTCTGTGCAAAACAATTTCTGCCAACCTTCGCTGCCACCGCTCAGAAATCCGGACGGATCGCTAGCTCACAGTCCGCAAGAGCAAGCTGATCTCCTGGCTAAACTCTTTGCCGACAATTCCGTCATCGATGATTGTAGTGCACTGCCACCTACAATACCTGCATGTGGCCATACGATGCCTGACATTAAAATCAGGCAACGTGATGTGCGTGCGGAGCTGCAATCACTTGATGTACGGAAAGCTAGCGGTCCCGATGGAATACCAGCCATAGTGCTGAAGAAGTGCGCAGCGGAGCTGTCTCCTGTGTTAACGCGCCTGTTCCAACTTTCTCTCTCTTCGGGAAGTGTGCCGGAGGCTTGGAGAAGAGCTAATGTGCAAGCGGTTCCCAAAAAAGGGGATCGGTCTGACCCGGCAAATTATCGGCCAATAGCTATCACCTCAGTACTTTGTAAGGTGATGGAACGGATTTTAAACAACCAACTGATCCATTACCTAGAAGATCACTGTCTAATTAATGATCGTCAGTACGGGTTTCGACCAAAACGGTCCACAGGTGATCTACTAGCGTACGTAACACACCTCTGGGGTGAAGCTATCGACAAGCATGGAGAATCGTTGGCTGTCAGCCTCGATATCTCCAAGGCTTTCGACAGGGTCTGGCACAGAAGTCTTCTCTCCAAGCTACCGGCATATGGTCTGCCTGCTCAGCTATGCACCTGGATTGCCAGCTTCCTACACAAGCGTAGCCTTCGTGTTTTAGTAGATGGTTGCGCTTCACAATTCTATGTAGTGAATGCTGGGGTCCCCCAGGGATCTGTGCTATCTCCCACACTCTTTCTTTTGCATATCAATGATATGCTCTCCCTTGGGAACATACATTGCTATGCAGATGATAGTACAGTGCATGGTGGATACCACGGACGCGCAGTGGCTGGGCGGGCGGAAACTGAGGAGAGGCGGGAGAATCTTGTCATTGAACTCGATAGGACGTTAGATCTCATCGCCAAATGGGGCTCTGATAATCTTGTTGAGTTTAATGCCAAGAAAACACAGGTATGCGCTCTCACGGCGAAAAAGTCAACATTTTCCCCTCTTCCCTCCCTCTGTGGTACTCCGCTGGTGATGCAAAGCAAAATCGCCATGCTGGGGATTGACGTTCGCTGCGACCTTAGTCCAAGGGATTACATCGAGGCTGTTATAAAAACAGCTTCACGAAAACTCGGAGTTCTGAACAAGGTGCGGCGCTTTTTCACGCCACAACAACTGTGCCTGCTGTACAAAACACAGGTACGGTCTTGCGTGGAATATTGCTCGCACCTTTGGGATGGCTCCGCTAAGTACCTACTTGAGGCCTTGGACCGGTTGCAGCGACGTGCCGTACGCATTATTGGCGACGTAAAGGTCACAAACACCCTTGAACCTTTACAATTGCGTCGTGAGATAGCAGCACTGAGCGCTTTCTATCGACTGTATCACGGCGAGTGCTCTGAGGAATTATTCTCTCTAATTCCTGCTTCCCCCTTCCTTCTTAAGTCCACGCGAGCTGGTTCTCGATGTCACCGCCTAACTGTGATTTGGCAACTCCTTTCTTTGTCGCACTTCCAAAAAATGGAATTCCTTACCAGCTCACGTATTCCCCTCCTCTTACAACCCGGGTTCCTTCAAACGAGGCGTGAAGAGGCATCTTGCGGGCCGGCAAGGCGAAGGCGGCTAGTGCAGAACGTTTTTCCCGTCTGTACTGGCCGTCGTCGCGTTTGGACTCTACTACCACTTACCATCAGGTGGAGTAGAGTCATTTGCCCTCCCGGCGATATAAATATATATATATATATATATATGCTGATTTATGGCCAAAGAAGCATAATGCACAAAACGTTAATATTCAATGACAGCTATTGACATTTTTAGCTTAAACTCAACTGTGCTACCAAACATGCCGGACGTGTCCGAAGTAGAATATGAATGAACATATCAATACCACAGAAATTTATTAAAATGTGGGATAAATATATATAATAGTATCCTATATCTATTACAGACATAGCTGTGTTAAATTTGATCAAGGCCAATTAAGAAGAAGCTTGAAAAAGCAACAAACATACAGACAAATACATATTTCTTAAATAATAATAAGGATAATAGCCGAGATGATCTAGTGGTTAGAACGCGTGAATCTTAACCGACGATCATGGGTTCAAACCCGGACAAGCACCACTGAATTTTCATGTGCTTAATTTGAGGAAACCTACATGTGTCTAATTTCTTTGAAATTATGCCACACGTGAATTCTACCAACCCGCATCGGAGCAGTGTGGTGGAATAAACTCCAAACCTGCTCCTCAAAGGGGAGAGGAGGCCTCAGCCAGCAATGGAACATTAACAGGCTGTTATTGTAATAAGGATATTAATATTAAGGATGAGATAAATATTGCTAATAATTCCATTAATATCTCTGTTTGAATAATATTTATGAGTGACTCGACTTTTCTCAGATTTAGTAATTGATTAAGACGTAAAGGAATGATATGCTTTTAATTGAAGCTACAAATACCCGTAATTTGAAACCTACAATCAAGTAAACATTAACAATTGCAAACGATCGTTTCGAAGATCATTGAAAAACTGTTTGTCGTTTATTCTAGTAGCTTTTCAATACTAATTCTGGCTGACTTCATTCGATTTTGACTGATGTTTTGAAAAACTAAGCACTTGTATACGCATATATAAATACAGATATAATACCTTCAGTATCTTTTGAATAAGTTTTATTCTAGTTATTATAAATAATAAAAACTGAGAATTCCTGACATTCACATATTAATATAAAGATATATTTTATCTTGTATGTATATATTATCTAACAATGAACCGTGACGCGACTTTGTGCCATCGGTACGTTAATATGCAGATTTATTATTAATCCTGACTCTAGCGTAAGTCTGACCTCAACACTATTAGATTATTCACATAAATATGCAGTGGCCATTCAACGGTTCCTGTTGATAAAACGAAAAAAAAAACATTTAAATTTGATTCCAAATCGTACACGAAATATTTACAAAAGGTGTTTGTTTTTCCGTACACTAGCGTGAATCATTTTCACTAGATAGTTGGCAAAAACATGCAACACCGGCAACCCGTTTTATTTACAACGGCGATTCTGTCGAAAATCTAAAAAAAAAAATTAAAAAAACATACGTCGAATAAAAATGTTAATAACGCTTTGTCCTATACAGGTTGTAATTATACCATCATACTGAAATACCGTTACTTGTATCTTTGAAACCAATTTTGCATCACAAACGGTGATATTCAGCATATTAAGTAAAAAAATAAATAGTAAAACCTCTCTCAGGTTTATTCTGATTTGCATATTTTCACGTTAACAGCAAAACGTGTGTATGTACGAGAGCATAAATATTAATGCTTTTATTATACTGCTCCTGTGGGACCAAAGATCTTTATTAACATATAGAATGCCAATAAAAATGTTTTAAGAAGCATAAAGTTACTCTGTTTTTGATAGCATTAATAAACGAAAACAGATCCTTGAAATTAATGAGTTTTAAGATGTATCTGTTTAATGTTTTAGTGGAAAGTTGTTTCGTGAAATATTGTTATAATTTTTTTAGTAATTTGATATAAATATTACTCTTATTTATTGTATATATATATATATTGGCTACTGGTGGTAGGGTTTTGTGCAAGCTCATCTGGGTAGGTACCACCCATTTATCTTCGGGCAGCATTTTGTCCAACTTGACCCGAAGCTCATCATCGCTGCTGCTGCCTTAAGCTGGCTCCTACCAAATTTAGGAGGGCCGGAAACGCCATGCCGGTGATTATACGCCAGTGTTTTGCGGTCCATGGCTCTGTGCGGTGCGCCCATATAGGTGGACGCTCTCACCGCTCGTAACAAGGTTCTCTTGCGAATTCCGCAGAGAATAATAGCGGTGAGGGTGATACGCGGATATCGTACGGTGTCGTGGACGGCGGCAACACTTCTCGCGGCCGATCCGCCTTGGGAGCTCCAGGCGGAGGTGCTCGCGGAAGTGTACCGGTTCCGGGCGGAAGTGAAGTCGCGTGGTGACCGTCCAGGGTTGGAGGAAGTGCTGCGAATCAGGACTCTCGCCCAGAAAGCCCTGATTCACAGGTGGGAGGAGGATCTGAGGTCCCCATCAGCAGGCCTGGTGACAGTGGAGGCGATCTGTCCCCACTTGAGTCGCTGGGTAACGAGAAAAGGCGGCACACTGACCTTCAAACTGACTCAGGTGCTTACTGGACATGAGTGCTTCGGTAAGTACCTGCACGGAATAGTCAGGCGGGAGGTAACGCCCTCCTGCCACGAGTGTGGTGCGCCTACGGACACGGCATGCCACACTCTGATGGAGTGTGCCGCTTGGGGGCCTCAGCGCCTTTCCCTGGCGACCTTTCGCTGCCGAGCGTGATAAATGCCATGCTTGGTAGCGAAAGGTGCTGCATGGAGATGGTATGCTTCTGCGAAAATGTCATGTCGCAGAAGGAGGCCGCGGAGCGGGAGCGCGAGGAGAGTGCCTCCGCTGACCCGCTTCGCCGAAAAAGACCGGGGAGAAGACGTCGGCACTATGCGCATCTTCTCCTCCCGCCGTGAGTGTCGCTGGGGCTAGGGGGTCTCTGTACCCCAAGAACCCCCTAGGATTTGGAGGCCGCAGAAGCGGGCCAACCGTCGGAGCGGCACGGTAGTATGCGCAAGCGATCCCGTGACGTCCTCAGACAAGACGAAGTGAGTACCGCTGGTTTTTAAGTGGGTATTACGGCGCTTTCAGCACCGGCGAGTCCCACATGCCCCGCCACCTCATGTGGGGGAAACACATAAATGTGATTTACCAGCGAGAAAAAAAAAAGATACCACCCATCAGATATTCTACCGCAAAACAGCAGTACTTGGTATTGTTGTGTTCCGGTTTGAAGGAAGAGTGAGCCAGTGTAATTACAGGCACAAGGGACGTAACATCTTAGTTCCCAAGGTTGTTGGCGCATTGATGTATAAGTCATGGTTGACATTCTTTACAATGCCAATGTCTATGGGAGTTGGTGACCACTTACCATCAGGTGGCCCGTATGCTCGTCCACTTACCTATACTATATACAATAAAAATACAAGGACGTTTAATAAAACAATTACAATAAAAAATCAATGAAAAAGATTGGCATGATGTTCGACATCTTTAAGTCTGCTAATTCAATTTGGTTACAATTGTTTCAACTAAATACAAACGCTAGTATACAAATATTTTTTTTTAATTAATATACAAGTTTGGCAAAGATAGCATATAATGGAATTTTTATATAAAATTTGCATCATTTCATAGTACCTACAACTCATACAACTAATACAATTTGTATGATTTGTATGACGTAAAGTGAGTTAATGCCAATCATTGCCTACTAAATTAATAAAATATTGTAGTTCATTTTTTTACCGTAGAAAACATAATAAAAGATAAAAAAGTAATCAAAGGAATCGTGGGAAAGTATTTAAAAAGAAATTTATTTTACAAATTGACGCATCGATACTTAAAATTGCATCCGTAAGATACAAGCTCTCAGCAGCACGTAACTTCGCGTACAGATATAAGGTAACTACAGGTCGACACCGCGACGATACAAATTTAGTAAGTCTCATAACTTATCACTCTCGGTATTCGTTTTTAACATTATTCTATACTAATAAAGACTTGAGTACAATGACAAAAGTATCTGTGCTTTCAGACACGCTTTAAATTAAGACTGTTGACGTGACAAGGCTATCTCATGTTCGAATAAAACAAGTGAGCCTTGTGCTAAGCTAATAATGTTACGCGTACGATTAGCTACAGAGTTGATACTTTCAATTGATTTATTAATATTACTAAGGTGAAGAGAAACAAAAAAATTGAAATTAATTTTTTTTTTAGAAATTAAAAAAAAATGCCAAACATTATATCGTTTCAATAATATATAAATAACAATAAGCTATAACTCACAAATAACTATAAATTTCATAACAACCAGAATCGCATTAAATTAATCAACCTGACTTTATACCTCGAGTAATAGAATAGTTAAATCAATTTATTCAAAATATAGTCCATAATTTAACATGATAAATGTTAACACAATATTAAATGTATATTTTATTAAATAAAATATACCAACATTTGGCTTAATGTATTTACGGATAAATATCGTTGTTAGTATTTAATAATGTATTACTTAGTTATAATATATATATATTGTGCTATCTTAAGGTACACAATATAACATAATCCAGTAAATATAGTATATCATAAAAATAAATATTCCACCTTATTGCTCAATAGGATACGTGACAGAACTACATTTGACAAACGCTGGTTTTTACACGATAATTTCTATCGATGCCAGGCATGGTGACTAATTATTGTAAACATAAATTGAGCTTTTAAATGCTGAATTATCTTAAGCACTAAAATCTAAGTAACAGCCTGTAAATGTCCCACTGCTGGGCTAAGGCCTCCTCTCCCTTTTTGAGGAGAAGGTTTGGAGCTTATTCCACCACGCTGCTCCAATGCGGTTAGGTGGCATACACATGTGGCAGAATTTCGATGAAATTTGGCACATGCAGGTTTCCTCACGTTGCGATCCTTCACCGAAAAGCACGAGATGAATTATAAACATAAATTAAGCACATGAAAATTCAGAGGTGCTTGCCCGGGTTTGAACCCACGTTCATCGGTTCAGATTCACTAAAAATCTAACCTAGATAAAAATTCACATGTTCTATCCACTAAACCAACACGACTTATACCAGAAACTGAAAAGCTATTTCACCGTCGAAGCTTTGTGCTCAATATTCTGTTATAAAATTTAATAACATAGATCCCGAGGCCGGCAGCGCATTTGCAATTTTACCCTCTTAAAAGTACAATACCATTGTCATGATAGGTCTTCTCCTTCTATTCGTATGTGCTCGTCTACTTAACCAACATTAAAAATAGCGTTGTCCAAAAAGATTCACATCTTGCGATTATCTTGTTCATATACTTAGACTTGTACCTTATTTTAGTAGTTTTACATTTAATACAATTATCTGAAGCGACGATTCAAAAGTGCTCGTAAAAGCCTATTTGAATATATTTTGATGAAACTAGTTTCTGATTATATTTAATAATCTGACTAAATAGTGAACGCTCATTGGTCATTGGTGTTACGATCACGATTCAGATTGAAGTCGGTTAATTTGAGTAATAAAAAATGCTTCTCATAATATAAAAGTAACTTCTTCTTTAGATATATTTTGCAATATCAACGCTTGATCGTTATTAATCAATCTTAGTAGCAACGTAAATGGCGCCAGAAGTAAATCATTCGTCCAGAACATATCAATTTTCTTACGACGTCGAAAATCCACTGCGGTTCCACGATTAACTAAGTCTCTTTTGTCTTTTTTCCTTAAATATACTTCGGCTTTATCTTTAATATCCTTAAGTGGACGTGGGCAATTTAACAAAGAGCCAAAAGAAAGATTCCAAGTAATTTGTGGCCATTTGGATACAAATGAATTGAAAATTTTAGACTAGAAAAATAAAACCGTTAAGTTAGCGTTTAAATTGTCAGTTCAAATTAGCTAGCTGCATTATGAATGAAGCATAAAAGATATTTCGAGATGAAAAATTAAGAGTTTAAGATAACTTAATTTTTAAAGTGTTTAAATCGTTAAAGTGTTTTAGCTAATACCGTCTTTTTATAAAATCAGTCGGGCAAATGGGCCACCTGATGCTAAGGGATGGGTGGTGGCTACCAATAGACATTGATGCTGTAAGAAATATTAACCATTCCTTACATCGCCAATGCGCCACTAACTTTGGAAACTAACATGTTATTTTCTCTGTGCCTGGAGTTACACTGGCTCACTCACCCTTCAAACCAAAACAAAACAATACTAAGTATTGCTGTTTGGCGGTAGAATATATGAAGAGTGGATGTTACGTACCCAGACAAGCTTGCACGAAACTCTAGCCCTAAGTATATTTAGTAGTGCCTACCTGCTATTAATTCGTTAAATTTCATTCGTACATTTGTTCATTTAATGTTATTCGATATCTATAAATAAATCTTTCATATATAAAAAAGAACTTTATCGACCGTGGATATACATTTTTCGGAATTCACGATTTGAGTAATTTAAAAAATATATATCGACTGTACTGCAATGCGCTGTATTTTATGCATCGTGTATGTAAATTAAACGTTCTTTTGACCAGACGTAGTTCATTCGAATTCTCAATCGTTTTAAACAATCCTAGACCTTTTTTTTCAGGCTTTACATACTATTCACATAGGTTCGTATAAAATTGAAAAATATCGTTACTATTATAAAAAATCTATTGTTTTTTTGAACCATCATAAACAGTAGATATTTGTTTTATTTATTAAGTCTTTATTGGTCACAATTTACAAACATTATATAAAAAACAGATAGTACATAAAGTATGCAAATGTATTTCATGTATTTATCGTTACGTTGGTTTTGTAACGAACGTGGAAGGAGATACGAGTATCAACAGTGGAATATAATTGAGTTTTCGTCATTGGACTGGGATTCAGCATTTGCTGATCACTTATGACTGAAATCACTATGTTCCTTCGGGATTCTATCGCGTTTTAAGAATGGTAATAGGAAACTGATCGGACGATTATGTTTTGCAATTCCTTACCATAATTGCAGAATGGTTTTATTGGTCTAGTCGATTATAAGATGGAAGATTTTGAGGTCCTCGAATCAAATCCCAGGTCGGCCCAACAAAAGTTATAAAACATTTCTGTCAAGAAATTTTAGTAACAGCTCGAAGTTAAAATTGTTAGTGATACACTCCTGCGCCACGGAAATCACGTAAAGCTGTCTTTATTCTGATTTCTAGTAGTGTTGAACTGGCGTTTCATCGGATTATGAAAGTTAGGGATAAGATAATACAACTTTTACCTGGTGATAAGGCTTTGTGCAGGTCCGTCTGGGTAGGTAACACCCACTCATCAGATATTCTGCCGCTAAACAGTAATACTTACTATTGTTGTGTTCCGGTTTGAAGGACATGTGAGTCAGTGTAACTATACATATATCTCAGTTCCCAAGGTCGATGGTGCATTGGCGAGGTAAGGAATGGTTATTATTTCTTACCTCGCCAAAGTCTGTAGGGCGGTGGTGATCACTTACCATCAGGCAGCCCATTTGCTCGTCCGCCTGCCTATAACATAAAAACAAAACTAAGATTGAGTACATACTTTTGAATTACTAATTTGTATCCAAGTGATGCATTGGCGAGACAGCTTTCGATACTACAAACTGTTTTAATAAATAAAATATAAATATATGACTTAGTTTTATGCCGTTTTATATAAAAATAAGCAATTATAATAATTGCGAAAATAGCTTAGTTCGTCTTTTACTTAATCATTACTTAGCCGCATTATTGGTCGTGATGTAGGTTTACATAGGTGTCTTTCGAGAAGAAGATTATACTTGGGAGCTTACATAGGAATAACTTGCAGCAAACATAATTTGAGTGGATGAAATTGCGAAGAGACGCTAAAATATTACAATTATAATAACTTTAGCTAAAAATTAACGCTATCAGTTTTCAAGGGAAGTAAATGTTATTCTCTTAAAAGGAATATTCTTCCGTTACCGACTGCTTTATAGTAATGATCCTATATCTCAAATATAGAAGCTATTTTCTTCTAAAACCGGATTAGAATTGTAATCCGTCTTGCTTTTGACGAAAATTTACGGTTGACCACCCTCCTAATTTTTAAGACTTGAGATTTTCCGCGAGCTTCTCTTAAGTGTAAATACACTGAAATGGTTTAAAAATTTAATAGAACGACTTACGTTGAGATTTTCGTTAAATCTCGTGAGGATTTTGTTACTAAAATACTCAATGATGTATAATAATAATAATATATTCTATTAAGTACAAATATTTTAACTATAACTTAATAATAAGAAAAATAATTTAAAAAACGATTGGCACTCTTACTTTTTCGTTATGTATGACGTTACGTTTGTTAATGTTTACTTTTAAAATATCTGAAAATTTTACAGCAAAAAAAAAAAACAAAAATCTTTAAATTTAATAAAAACATTCATTTCTAGTTGTTCGAAATCATGAAAATATAAATAGAAAGCACAAAATGATCTCGATAGTGTAGTTTGAAGATTATATCTTTCGGTTTTTAGTATAATAAGGCGTGTAATTAATTTTTTTTATCTATATTATATATTTTTAATAATAAAAAATAATCATTATAAATTATTAAAGTTTTAAAAAAATATAAAAAATAGCGACCATAAATAGTTATTCATTGCAAAGTGAGACATTAAAAACAAAGTTAATAAGACCAAATAAAAATAATTTACAATATACATAATATAATATGATAATATACGCGCAAAGTTTTTCAATGATCAGCCTTAATAAACTCATAGAAATTATTTAATATCTTAATCATATCGAATTTATATAAACAACACGATTTGTATCTTATCCATATTGGGTTCTAAAACTTATAACTTTTGAAACAAAGCTGCTATAATGTACAAAATATCATTAAAACACGCTCAGGGTTTCACAACAAGCCGGCGTAACATGCAAAGGCATAAACTCCGTAAAGTACATAAGCTTGTATCGAGTCTTCAAAGATCGTTTTGCCCCTTAGATTATCGAAGAACAATATCTTAGTGGTAGAGAGTACAATACAGTTTTGGGAAACAAGTTTCTTTTCTGATTTTAAGATATTGTTATCAATTATTATCAATTTTACACAATTTATATTAAATAAAATTTCAAGGTCGCTCAATTATTAATTAAATAATTATATATGTATCGCTTGTACTGAATTAACGCGATATTTAATATCAAAATTGTTTTAATCAAAATCTTTTTCATATTCTATTCTTCTCTAATATAATAAGGCCATTCGCCCTCTCACTTTTTTACTTATAAAAGCAGACCTGCAACCAACGTTCAGTACAGTACAGTAACAGCCCGTGAATGTCTGGGCTAAGGACTCCTCTCCCTTTTTGAGTAAAAGGTTTTTGAGCTTGTGGAATAAGCACGCTGCTCCAATGCGGGTTGGTGGAATACATACAAGCAGAGTGATGGTTTGCAATTAAAAATACGAATTGAGAATACTGCTATGTTTGTCCGAACATACACTCATAATCTTTAATTTCGATTCACGTGTTCCAACCACTGGGACATCTCGGCTTCACAAATATACGAAAATAAATAGAACTTATCCATGCTGAAAGCTTTTTCGCCATGGAGCTCACGACTAATCTCATACACATTTGAGATCATAATCCCATACCGATCTGCAGGATATAAGTGCCTTCTCTCACCATTCAGAGTCCTATTGTGTTTATCTATCTTCTCTAATAAATTATTTATTTAAATGACCGAAATAATAACTAATTATTATTGTAAGATAATAATAATTTGATTAATAGTAAAAAAACGTTTATTTAAAATATAACGTCTTGTTTATTATTAAATGTAAATATATTATTTAATATAAATACATTTTATAATTTATGGTAATTATACCAAAAAGAAAGACTATTACCTCATCGCCTGCTTAATATTCTCTATCAGTCTTCTTCTATAAATTACGATAACAATACTAATGGTTCCTAATAACGAATTTCAGCTTCTGATAACATAATAAATAGTTTTATTTCAAGAGATAAATAACATTTGCATTCCTCGCAAAAATAATGTCCGTTGATATTGAATATCCTATATGTGGATTTATATGAAATAGAAGGTTTTAATTAAAATTTCAACAGATGAAACTTGTTCAAACAAACATATAATTTAATGCAAATTTAATTTGTGATATGCCATCGTCTGACGGATTTATGTTGAAATTGAAATTTTATCCTCTCACAGAACGTACGAGACTATTTCCGCTGCTAATCCTGAATGTCTGTGCCATTACAGTTTTAATGTATCTGAAAGTATAGAAATTTTGTAAATACATTGAAACATAAATTTTCCATTTACGAACGCTATGAAGTAAATTTTTTAGTATTTTTTTTATTACGAATTGTATAAGAAGTGTTATTACATTCACAATTCGTAATACATATATTTAAAGTTTATTTTACCGCTAATAGTTCCTAAAATTGTAGCATTTGTAAAAGAGTTGATGAAGATTGAAAATCATTCATAAATAGTATTGATATTTGTAAGCGTTTTCTACTTACACGTGCAAATATGGAAAACAGGTAACATGTAAACAAGGATAATAAGTATATGTTTGTCCCTTTTATTAGTAGTAAGCACGTCGTAATCATAAAAAATACAAACACATCTCATTATTCGATATATTTTGAGAAGACACGGTCAATATTGTGTTTAACTACATAATGAAATAAACAGTTGGGTACTGTAGGTAATGTAATAAGCGAGCCGCCTTTTAAGATGCTGCCTATTTCAGCATCTAAGATGTTTTGATCTGTTCACCCGCCCTTTGCGACAGAGAACTACAATATTACAAAGTATTGAAGATCGGCTGTAGAATAAATATATATATATATATATATATATATATATATATATATATATAAATTATTTATACATAAGTTACACACTATTGTCTCATCAAAACATCTTATTGTTGATTCAAATATTTAAAAATACTTCCGTTGACGTCATTTTTGACATATGCGTCTTGTGAATACTCATAAGTAGATTTTTTTTTAATTCTTTAATTATCTTAGTGAAAATATAAATATATTGCTTTATTAAGTATATTTAAAAAAAAATACTTACTTAATCAAATAGTACGGAACGGGCTACCGTTTGCTCACCTCTCATATGAAAACACAAATTCACCGGGAAGCAGACGATTTACCTTCCTCGCTAACCGATCATATTACTTTAAGGAAATAGCCTCTTCACAATTACGATATGATTTCGTGTGGCAAAGGGTCTCACTAGCATGATTCCGGTAAACATATTTACATCACCTATGAATCATTTCGCTAGTTCTTACGATGCGCTGTGCGAACTCGCACATTTTTGCGTTTCGACGTCGCCTCGCATTTTTGTGTTTCGGGCAGATACCTACAGTTCTTCAAAATCATCAACGCACAGTCTTATCATTTGAATAAATCTAAATTCTTAAGATATTTGATTTCACGCAGAGAACAATACTAAAATGAGAATGTTGTGACGTCACCTAAACGAATTTGAATCGTCTCAAGTTCACTAAAGTAAATATTTATCTCAATTGCAATTATTATTTAAGCAAGTCATTGTTTTTTTATTTGCAGTTTAATGACCCCTAAATTGTGGATTAAAGGGATTAGATTAAGAAATATCAACAGAATGGGACTCGCTTCAGATTTCTCGCAAACACAAAACGGTTAGCCCTAGTGCTATAATTCGAGTCAATCACAGAATACAGTACTGCAGAAGTGTTAAGAAGCAGGTTGATTCTGAACGTCATACCTTCTTTGTTAAATGTTAAAAATTATATATAACAATATCAAATAAGGCCAGTGTCTGTTTATCAGCAATCTTCCCTAGGATTCATATATTTAAGACTTACAAGGTTTCTTGTTTTAAAACAGAACGTTAAGTAAGCACATTTTGATATGCAAGTAAAAAATTTAAATAAGATAAAAATAAAATTAAAAGTTCAATTTTCGATTCACTGTGAATGCAGTTAAAGTGATTGTATGTGTGGAAGGGTACTACTGAGGTAAACATAATCAATTTTCTGTTTCATCATATTATGTCAGTTTGTAAATATTACCTTGTTCGGTCAGTAATTCTTAATAAAATGATTAAATGCAAATAAGAATCGTTCGAAAATTATATCACATGCTATAAGATAAATAGCGTGGAATGATTTTTTTTAATATGTAATTTCTGGATTTATATAAATATCATAGTAACATTTTTTACATAATGATTAAACGGTATACATTTTATTTCTGACTTAATAAAATATTTTTTGAAATGTTAGAATAATTTTTACAATTACGAGGATTTGTTTTTGCAGTGAATAGTAATTCTGATCCACAAGAATTGATTGTTACTAGCCTGACGTGGGTTCGTATTGCTTTAAATAGCAATTATAATTAACATAAATTTATTAAGTATGTCTCATTAAATTATTAGATTTCAGTCTATAAAGTTAATTAAATTATCAAATTTAATATAAATTGGAGCGTTTTGGTCTTTTTTGTACAATCGAGGAATGTGTAAAATGTATTATATACTTCTAAATATCAATTCTATTCTGTGTTCTCTCGGCATACAGATCCAAGCGGCAAATGAACGTTTGCGTTCGCCCTCATGTGATTGCAAATTGGACGCTCTGCGATATCGTCTGTCATAGCCAAACTTTGCACTAATTGAGATTTGCATAATGCGGACATTTTGGTATACATTTTCGGATTTTAACTTTATATAAGAAATTTTCGTCCAAAATTTCTTATATAAAGTTAAAAAAAATTATAATATTATTATTTATCATTATTACTTAATATAAAAATTACATCTCAAATATATATTTAATAAGATATTAACAAATATCAAACGGAGAAGCAATCTATCTTAAATAGAGCTACTAAATCATATCGCACGATTACGTAGATTTTTCTCTTACCGTAATAGCCTGTGAATGTCCCACTGCTGGGCTAAAGGCCTTCTCTCCGTTTTTTTGAGAAGGTTTGGAGATTATTCCACCACTCTGCTCCATATCGGGTTGGTGGAATACACATGTGGCAGAATTTCAGTGAAATTAGACACATTCAGGTTTCTTCACGATGTTTTCCCTTAAGGTAAAGCACGATATGAGTTTGTGATTATAACAAATTAACCAATTTTTCTTTGTTTGTGAAGCCACTATGATAGGAAAAAATAAAAAATCACAAAGTCATATAAATGTATTATATTGTAAATCAATAAACATAATAATTATATCCTGTACATTATACCTTTGACGATTACTTCATAATTTAAAATCAAAATAGTTGTAATATTGAAGCAAATTGATATAAAAGTGAGTTAAAAACGCGTAAACAGCTTTCATATAAAAAATCCACGTTTTCCACGATAAGCTACAATAATAAAAACAGAGTTCTTTCTCATGTTAAAACTAAAGTACATAACCACGTTTAATTTTAGTTTTCGCAAAATTCATGACTCACATCTCGCCGAACCGTGAATGTTACTTAAATTATAAGCATCTGTTTACGACCTGTACAGCTACTATTCATAATCAGCCTGACTTTACGTAGATTAAAGTTACATTTGTTTACTTCTTTGAATGTTTTATTATTTAAAAAATATTACATGTTAAAATTTTTGCATTATATTAATCTTAAATAATGCATATATATAATAAAGAAGAAACAGTTCAGGTTGCCAAGTTTTAGTGTTATTAATAAAAAAAATGGAAATTAGAGTAGAAAATAAAATTCAGTCCATATGCATCTTTATATGTTTACAATTTTTAATAATTGTTATTGAATATATCATAATGAAAACTCCAATATGTTATTAAGAAAATTGGCCAAAATGAACTAAGATAACTAATTATAGTCAACGCGTAGTTTTTTTTCATAATTTTATCATGATTGATAGTTCAGAACTTATATTTTATATAGATAAATAGTGCCTTTTACCTTTTGTAATTCGAACCAGTGGCTTGAGTAATATTTTATTTTTATTTTCCAAAAAATATACAATAATATACATGGTTAATCAAGGATTTTTGTTAATATTATTCTTCTGTAGCTTAATAATAGGGCATATTTTATGACTTTTAAACGTAAAAAGTACTATATTATATTTTCATAAGGCTTTGTATTTATTTTCTACAAATTACTCGATTTTATATAAAATAATTAGCAATTAGTTGAAGAAAAACGTACATAAATGTTGTTGTAAATGTTGAAGACAATGGGACGCTTCTTGCCTTTCCAATCCTTCAACAAAACAGCAGTGAAACTGAATTGCAGTTTATAAAATTTTTAGAACATTGATTGTTCCCGACTAGTGAAACAATATTGAATTGCTGTTGCTCTCATTTATGTTTTGCGGATTTTGGAATAACGCACAGTAGTGGGTACGTAGTAACGTATTTTAGCTTATAACTATTTAACATGGCATAAATTAGTTTAATTATGCATCTTTAAAAGTAATTTAAATTTATCCGTAAAGTTAAAGGTATATGTGTGTTTTTAAAGAAGCGAAAACTTTGTCCAAGGAAGGTTGCCATTGTAAAAGACTTAGCGGCGGCGGACACTTCGTGTTTTAAGTTTGACTTTCATTTTTGTATTTATAAGCATTCTTGTAAATTTTGTCAACATAATCAATATATTGTGAAACCACAGTTAATTATTACAACATTCTTTAAAACATCCCGCTGGCTTCGAACGCTGAGAATAAAAAAGCCACCTAAAAGATAAAATTGAGAAAGTGAAATGGACCAAGGATAGATCCTTATGGAATCCCCACACTCACTGATGCCCCGGAGAACTCTTTCTATTTGCATCGACCTTTTGAACTCGATTGCTCAACTACGATGTCAGAAATCCGCCACGGATCGTTCGTTTTGTATTCTATTGTCAAATAAAATTTGATTTATAATATCGTAAGCGTTTATTTAAACTGTAAAATTTAAAGCAAAATCACAATTTAAAATATTATGAATATTTTAAATTACAAATAGTTAATGGGATATTTTAAATTACACTATTTGTAAATAGGGAATGACTTATGGACGTGATTTTAAATAACTTGAAAATTTTAATTTGTCCTATTTCAAATATAAAATTTGGCTTTAGTGTGTGTAAAAATTCAGTGGATAAATTTTTGTACAAAAAATTCTAACAATGATTGAATGCCAGTACGTGCCAAAAGCAAAGTTTAATATGTGAATTCGTGAATTTCAATTATTTAGCAATTCAAAATATCTTCTCGACATTCGTATTCAGATTTTGGACCCAACAATTAATCTTTTTGGACAACGACTCCAGTCGCGGTTGCATTATGGTCCTCCGAATCTTTTGTTCCAACCACTTTAATATATTAATTAAAGAATCGTGTATGTTCCAGAGATTTATAAAAGCTATATAAATTTACATAAACCTTTAATTTAATGCGCAATTTAATTTATTTCTTTTGTTAAGCCTTTTTGTATATAAATATTTGTTTTATGCTACCTATTACGTATACTCATATATATGTTTGATGTCTGATAACGGTTTTACATATTATGCTTGAATAAATATTTAATGTATAAATAGAGAGGTCGCTTTTTAGTCACAGATATATTTGGAGACATTATTTTTTTAAGTAACTTACAAAGATATTAGAAGAAAATATCAAAATACTCTATCTAAAATTTTTTAGTAGTTAAGCGTTAGATCTTATTGGCTATATAACGGTGGTTCATAACTCCATCTGCGTTTATTTAATATGATTAAACTTGTCATTATTTGTAATTATTATTTGTGTATGGGTCCTATAAACACTTGCGACTAAAGTTTAGTCAAAACTAATAAGTTTAGAGTTATTAAATATTTGCATTCGTTTTTTAAGCAAAAATATCCTTAAACTATTTCCTCCAATTAAAACATTCTTCAAGAACAAAACTAACAACTGTTTTAGCGCATGAAGTTAAATTGTTTAAAGTTTGATGATAAATTAGAGTTTTCGTTAATAACAAACAACTTGCTAAGGACTATGAAAGTGCAGAGGCGACGTTTTATATTTCTTATGAATGTCCAATGATTAATGAGCCGACACCTCTTTCACAATTTATCTCAGATAACCTGATTAGAACGGATTGCCTTTGAGAACTTTAGATAAAAACGCTAACTTGACACTCGGTGGCGTAAATTAATGGTCAGACATTTTTCCGCCAGAGTTACACTTCATTTTGCCATCTTTTAAAGTCACTATCTTCATTATATCTCCTTTTCAGTATTTCGCAGTATGCATTTTATTTATTCGATTCTATTTTTCAGAATTGGATGAAATAGTTTTTATAATTTTTAAGGGTTAAACCAGATAAAAATGACTGTATTTGACATAATGAACTTTGCAACATAAAAAGCGGTGATTATCCTCATTATATATATTTTTATGTTGGTTATTCTTAGCAATAATCAACATATAAATATTATTGACTGCCCAAGATCGGGATGGTTGGCGTTCTATGGGGGAGGCTTTCGTCCAGCAGAGGACGGCAAAAGGTTGAAAAAAAAAAGTTGATTATTAGCGATGTAACATCAAAACTGCATTTTTATTTTTAAAGTGGTCACCACCGCTTGTATACATTGAATAATATAAGAAAATCCACCAGCTTTGGGAACTGCAATCGGTGGAAGTATTACTTAAATACATGTATCAAAATATCATTTCATCAATAAAAAATGAAGATATCAAAAATTAAAAAATACGATATTGTCAAGGAACGAAATAAAAATTAAAAAATGTATAGCCTTGGTATGTAATTACTCTAGCGATACCTCATATATCCAAATGTGTTCTGGCATTTAAAATTTATGGTAAATTAAGAAACTCATAGTAGAGTGCTTGTAAAAATTTGAAACTTTGAATATTGATATTACTAGATATACGTACAAAAATATAATAACGTTCAATTTAACAGCATTTGTCAAGTAAACATTAAAATCTTGATATTAAAAATATATTAAAATATCTAATTGAAATTTTCTTATTTTTCGTTATTAAGAAAGTTTTCATCTCTAGGAAGAACACCTAATTTGATTAATGTGCCGCCGCGGTAATGCAAAGTAATTATGAAAAAAGCAACTTTATCGTGATCGCCTTTACATCTTTCCACTATTTTTTAATAATTTAAGTATTTATTTTATTTTATCGTGTTTCAAAAGTTTAGCGTTTATATTACATATTTTACAGCTACTCAGTTATTAATATGACTGAAAGAAAGTTTTTTAAGCTGCTTTATAAATACAGTATTAATATATTTTTTAAAATATTTTTTTTTCTCTATTTCTAATTATAATATCATCATATTAATCCACTGCTGGACTTAGGCCTCCTCGCAGGTGCACCGATTCTCCCAGTCCTGTGCTAATCGCATCCATTGAGCACCCGTCATTTTTATAAAATCGTCTGACCACTTGCCTTTTTGCTTCTCTAGGCCACCACTCCATGACGACTTTAGTCCACCCTCCGTTTTACCGTCTGGCCAAGTGTCCAGCCCATCTCCACTTTAACCTCTTGATATGCTTCCCAATATCTTCGACTTTTGTCTTTCGTCGGATTTCCACGTTTGGTATACAATCAACGAGAGAGATGCTTAGCATAGCACGCTCCATCGCACTTAGTGCCACTTTTATTTTGTGCTTGCTATGCTTAGTAAGCGTCCATGTTTCAGCACTGTAGGTGAGTATAGGCAAGACACATTAGTGAAACACCTTGGTCTTAAGGCATTGTGGAAGTTTGGATGTCAACGTATCTTCGAGCTTTCCAAAAACAGCCCACCCTAAGCCAATGCGTCGTTCGATCTCCTGTATTTGAGATTTCCGATCAAATGATAAATGATGTCCAATATAGATATAATCGCTGACCACCTGTACGGTGTCCTTACCTACGATTATGTTAGGTATACGTATGTGGCGATTAGTCATGATTTTCGTCATGGAAATGCTCATCCTCAGACCGATCTTTAGGGAAACTTCTTGCAAATCTGCTGGCATAAGTTGAAGTTCTTCGGTGCTCTCGGCGACGAAAATCAAGTCGCCGCGAACCTAACGTGCGTCATGCGTGTCACGTTTATATTGTTTCCTCTCTCTTATAATTAATTATAATATACTTTCAGATATTTACATGTAGACTTGAAATTAGTTGCCCATCATTACAGATTAAAATAAAATAAAGTTATTACTCATTTGTGGGGATTATCTATAGATATTTATATTTATTAAAAAATAGAACATCAATTTTACAACATTAAATAATTATATTTTGATTGTCTCTGGTGAATAGCAACAGGTCAGTTAGGATTTAGTCAGGCTCAAAGTAAACTCAAATAGTTTCTTTTAATAATCAGGTGATTAGCCATTAAGAGATTTACGTGTATTAATGCAACCGCTACGCCGATGTTATACAAGGGAACAGATTAAGTGCTTGGTTTTCTCATTTCGCTTACACCAAGCCTACACACATATACAACACACACAATCAAAACCCATAAAGTATTATAAAACTTTATTCCGGATTAAGATAAGGAATTTGACATTTTCAAGCGCGCTTAAAGCATTAACTTTAACTAACAGGTGACTCGGGCCAAGCGTAATTATGGTAATAATAAAAAATATGTACCAGTTATATATGGAATGGAAAGTTTACAAATAAAACACATTTGATTATTTATTTATTTATCTATTAATTTACTTAGTTTATAGTATAATTACAGGCACAAGGGACATGACATCTTCGTTCCCAAGGTTGGTGGCGCATTCGCGATGTAAGCGATGATTATAATAATAATAATAATAATAATATCCTGGGACACTTTTCACATACAATCTGATCCCAAATTAAGCTTGTACAAAGCTTGTGCTATGGAAACCAGACAACTGATATACTACATATACTACTTTTCTTTTGTAAATACATACTTATATAGATAATTACACCCAGACTCAGGACAAACAAACTAACAATTCTTATAATGCCAATGTTTATGGGCGTTGGTGACCACTTACCATCAGGTGGCCCATATGCTCGTCCGTCTACATATACTATAAAAAACATTATATTATACTTGACATTACAAGATTACATCTATCTGCTTATTAATAGACAAAGCTGTAATAATTTTCTAGAGTAATTCCCATCAGTTACACTAATCTATTTAGTAATTTCTGATTAGTAAGAGAATGGTAAGAATTTTTCGTTCAATTATTGTTTTGGTGAAAAAAAAACTTTTATTTCTATATCCTAAAATGAAATACTAATAAGATGTAATTATATTAGTCTAACGATCATCACAAATAGAATGGATCGTGTATCAATTAGACCCTTATTAGGAGATTAGAAGTAAATCGATTTGGTCTGTTAAGATAAATTGGATTTCATTAAAACAAACAGAATCAAGATCTCGCAGTATAATCGAATAATTCTGCATAGTCAACGGAAATATTAAAGGAAATTGAAAGTTCTTATTTTATTATTGTTGAAAACTTTAAATAAATTTAAACAAAACCAACATTAAAAACACTTGAGACGCTATATACGGCGCTATATATATATATATATATATATATATATATATATATATATATATATATATATACGCTTATTTCTCGAGAATATTGTACTATATCCACATCCAAAGTATGTTAATGTAAATGCTTGCAATATTTTGTACTAAAAAGGGTAAATTCACATTTTACGATTTTATTAAAAATTAAATAATATGAGATATATTTGAATCGTTCAATTATACATTTATACACATAATTTTTTTATGTTTAGTTATTACCTTTTTTTTTAAAGGCGGACGAGCATATGTGCCGCTTGATGGTAAGTGGTCACCAACGCAACATTGGCATTGTAAGAAATGTTAACCATCGCTTACATTGCCAATGCGCCACCAACCTTGGGCACTAAGATGTTATGTCCCTTGTGCCTTTACACTGGCTCACTGATCCTTCAAACCGAAACACAACAATACCAAGTACTGCTGTTTCGCGGTAGAATATCTGATGAGTGGGTAGTACCTACCCAGACGAGCTCGCACGAAGCCCTACCACCAGTAAAACCTACTTAAATTGCCTACCTTTTTAAATTAATATGTCTATTTATATATACTCTATAAGATATCGATTTATAATTCTTGTTTGTTTGTTTTAGGTAAGTAACAGTGGATCGCCATCAATTGATGCGGAAACCGGTTACGAGTTAATGGTAAAAAATGTCCTAGAATTGATCCTTCTGTGACCCCTTTCTTAATAAGAGCCCCAAGGAATGTCAACTAGAAGTCTAGATCAGCATTTTGATCTCGTAGTTAAATTTTCTCACCAGAATAAAATAAATATTAATGGTATTTAAAATCAACTTATTCTGCTATATGTAATCAAAAGCTTTTAATAAATAACAACAATTACATCTAAGGTGAAAATATCCTAACTTTTTTAAAAATACGAAAGTCAGTTTGTTTATTTGTTTGTTTATTATGCTTTCAAGACTTAACTACTCAACCGATTATCATGAATTTTTCCATACACCTAGTCAGGGCTACCGAAAACAACATTAAGTACCTAACACCTCCCTTCCCTTAAACGTAGGCGAAGCTCAAATGCAAAATTCATTTATAAATTAAAATACATAGAGTACACCTGCCTCTTCTCAAGCTGGTTAAGCCCCGGGCGGAAGCTAGTATAAAATATAATCAATCATCATTTACACTTAATAAGGTTATACACGTTAACATGTTGTTTGGGGTCATTAACGGGATGTTTAACTTCACCAGCCGCAACTGCATGGAAACGTTCAAAATTTAACTACTGTAGTTGAAAACCACGGCGTTTTGGAAAGTTTCAAAATAGGAATTCGGTTCAGTTGGGTAGAGTTTAATGATGAATATACATTATAGTTTAGTTATTTAACCACCAACTGCAATTAGAATTTGTTTGATCTACATCTTTGATTTAACTAACGCTCGAAACATTTAGGTTAACTAAAACGATTAACCTACACTAATATTATGATTTCACGGTTAAATACTAAACGAATGTTGATTAAATTTTCACGAACAAAGCTTGAACTCTAGGAATGGGCTGCTTTTTAAATTTCCTCCTAGAGGGATAAAAATAAAATTTAATAAATTAAGAACATATTATTAGGTTTAGTGGATTTCATAATTTTGGTAAAAAAATTACAGCGTCATTTTAAAATTTTTATCAACTTTACACCAAAACGGTTTGAATAGGGGATATTAGTACAAGCTTTGCTTCGTTTTTAAAAATACAGATTTTTAATATCATAAGTACTGTTAGGGCGTTAAATTAATAATTGAATTTCGGTTACAATATCCTTTTAAAGAATTTTATTTATAATTTGACAGCAGACAAGCAAAATGAATAAGAGCCCAAGAAGGTTTACAATGGTATTTATAGTATACATTTATGACGTCGCTGTCGCCACTGGTCACTTAACCATTTTAAGGAAAATAAATTACAAAGCCATCTATTGGCAAAACATTGAATAAATAAATTAAATACAATACTGTGAGGTTGAGTGGAACTAATGTCTTACAGCGGCCTCCGTTGATATAATGTAGTGCGAAAATAATCCCTAACAGTACTTAAAGATATGTTATATACTTACTTATGTGTTACTTCACTATTAAAATTGACAATAATATTGTATTTTTAAATGGATGTTTTTATCGGTATTTTTATTATTATCCAAATTTAGTGATAACTTTAAAGTATAATATGAGTTGCAATAAAAGTGTAAAATGGATGACGACTGTGCTTTTGTAATTTATTAAATTACAAATGCATAGTCTTGCACAAAACACGATTTATATTAATCGTATTAATGCTAATCATCAATATTAATTAATTATTATTATAAAGTCTATCAAGGCTGCTTAGCCTTGATAGTCTGCTTAGACTGAGAACAATATCTGGAACTAGCTATGCGATTATGTTTTATAGTTCCGTACAAGGACAAGACATAAATCTCTGGAGCCCCAAACTTGAAATCGAAAATGGGAATTATGGCGTGGAAACAATGTGATAAATATATAGCGTTATTGTTTTATATAGTTTTTGAAATATTATCTACAATGTATTTATCTTAGTCTTCAATAGGCTTATTAAAAAAAAGATAAAATAATAAATCATTTACCTTAAAAATTAAACAAAAAATCGCAATTAAATATACATATTATATTAAAAGTAAGTAGTAAATAATGTTTTTAATTACCTAAATATCTTATATGTTACTAAAGACAATTTCTACGAAAAGTTAAAATTCAGAAGAGCAATTGTAACGTATGATTGAAAATTATTTAGAAGCGAAAGCAAATAATAATTGGGTACCAAGGGCGTAACATTCATATTAAACTCGAGAGTCAAAGGTATACTCCATTATGGTTCTTGATGTTGCCCGTTTCCTTTATAATGGAATATTAGATTTTGCCTGGAACCCGCCCAAGGCATCTGCCTGTCCATTATAATTTGATCCTTGAAATCTCCCTTATTCGTTAACTTCGAGTCAGAATTTGATGGATCAGTGACAGATCTTTCTGAATTGGTACTGTTATCAAGCGACGTGTTTGCATCTGTAAACATCGCTCTTGAAGGGAAATTGCCGAAGGATGTTTCAAACGAAAGTGTTGTTAGCGCTCAAGGGCCAGAAATAATTGAAAAATTCAATTAAAAATTTCATGCTCCCATTTCTTGAACTTTACGCGGTTAAACCGAGTGGAATCTTGAAGTTGAGCGTTTAACAAAATAGATAAGGTTAAACTTTTAATTGTTTTCATCTTAGAAAAATATACTATCACGTTGTTACTATTTCTTTTCCAAAGAACTTGAAGACCAAACATCTTTCAAAGAAGAGCATTTCATAATAGTGAGTACTATTATGAAATGATATGATATTATAAATGAGACGTGATAAGATACTACAAATTTAATCTCGTGTTTTATGTTTTTAACGATAATTAGCGTTGGTCTCTGGTTATCTCTAATCATTGGTTGGTCTTATTAGTAACATGTTTTTTAGAGATTAAATAATACTAGATTGACAGCAAATCTTCTCATAGCTGGAAATCTTAAGTTCGAATGAAGTATGTATTAAGAAGTTATCTGCATTAAGCTATTGAAGTATCTTATATCTACCTACAGTACAGTAACAGCCTGTTAATGTCCCACTGCTGGGCTAAGGCCTCCTCTCCCTTTTGAGGAGAAGGTTGTGGAGCTTATTCCACGCTGCTCCAATGCGGGTTGGTATAATACACATGTGGCAGAATTTCAATGAAATTAGACACATGCAGGTTTCCTCACGATGTTTTCCTTCACCGTTAAGCACGAGATCTACCTATTATATCTACCTAGAATACTAACAATTACTGTGGTAGCTTTTATATGACCATTATGTATTTGAAATCAATTTACTTTTCAGTAAACACAGTTCTGCACTCTTTACGTCGTGCAAATCTTTTAAGCCGATGTTCGCGTATTTCTCATAATTTATGAGAACACATAACTCAGGCATCTAAGTAATTTCCTTTTATTATTTGCGGTAATTTAGCGTATTCTCTACTTTCTCATAATGTTTACTGATAGGGGGTGGGGACAAAGGGAAAAATGTTTTCAAAGAATTGCAACCACTGAACGAGATTTATTGGAATACATTTTTATTCAAGACAGAATTATACATATATATATAGAAAAGATGTACTTTTTACTATCGAACGGCCAGGCAAACGCGACCAAAGCACCATAGGTACACAGTGGAAATTCCCCGCCTACGTACGAAGCGCTTTGAGTCTACATTTATTATTCGCACTGCGAAACTTTAGGCAAGCGTGCTACATCTTAGACTTACATCTTAGACCGTGTCGATGCTTAACATCAGGCAAGTCAACGCTGGCCTATTAATAGTAAAAAAAAAAGTACGTTTCTTTACAATTATTTATTTGTTTTACAGAATATATTTCTTTATAAATTAATAAATAGTTACCTATTCATCTTAATATTAAGATCTGCAAAATTTAAATAGTTCCAACCTTCCATATACCAGTTGGATATCATTATATAATAGCTCGTAGAAATCTGGGAGAAGGTCTTTTTTAAGAAGACTATTTGGAACTTATTCAACACAGCTGGTACACTGAGAACTTTTTTTTATATTAAATAGGTAGGCGGTCGGGCAAATGGACCACCTGAGAGTAAGTAGTCACCGTCGCGCATATACAATGGCGATGTAAGAAATATTATACCGCACATCGCCAATGCACTACCAAACTAGAAAACTAATGTCATATCCCTGGTGTTACACTGGCTCACTTACTTTTCAAGGCAGAATAAAATACTAAGTATTGCTGTTTTGCGGTAGAATATTTGATGTTTGCTTGGTATCTACTCAGACGGGCTTGCACAAAGCCCTACAACGAAATAAACCTACAATCAGTGGAACAGTATCATTTATATATATTTCGTTTCAATTCCCCATATGATATAAAATATATTTATCACCTATAATATATTTTGTTAAATCATACGACAGTATGCATATAGCAGCTTATATATTTCACAAACGGAATTGTCATCATTCTAGATTATCTGGAAGCTGAAGCTATTTCTAGTCGTAACACGGCCAGGCTATAAATTATCTTACCCGCTACATTTCAACCTACCCTGTCAACTGTTTCTCTAGTAATGGAATATTAGATTCAATCATGACTATGTACTATTTTTGAATTTCTAATTATGAATAAAATAGTACCAATCGTTGTATGATTGCAATGAGTTTAAGCAAATTTTCTTAACCGTAAGCAATTAATTAGATCAAAACCTTTGCAATATTTTTTTTTTATAAATTGTGTAAATTAGCTCAGACTTACCTGAGTAAAGTTATATAATGTACGTAGTATAATTAGGTAGAAGGTTGTTTTTCTTATATAAATAAATATTATACTGACAAAATAAAAATCATTTACTAGAATATACAAAGATAATATTGAGTTTTATGAATTACACTTCAATGAAGAGTTAGTTAAAAAAAAAACCAAGATTACACCGAGCATTCAAATAAGTATAATGTATGCATGTATATTCTCCGAGAAATACACATCTCAAGTTCTTTGTTTCTCAAACACCTTTAACGTAACTTATTTTCTCGACATGTAGATTACTAAGGTTCTCGTTGAGACCGGTTGATGAATGTTTTTACGTAAGTACAAAGTTACACGCTTCGTTGTTATTGTAATACATATTGTGTATGTGTGCAGAATAAGATTCAATTTCATTTAAAAGCGTTAAAATGGTTTTTCCTTATTTTATTATATGCTAGAAGTACAATTACAGAATGACTTAAATGTGTAGAATACAAATTAATAAAATAAAACAACAAATTCTGTACTTTTTAAAGCGCTTTAATTATAATGTTTAAATAAAATCCCAGCTATGTTCTTGTTAGAAAAACATACGATACAATCGTTGCCATTCATTCCTTAGTCCTTAGTAGCCTTAAAGATTGCTGAATATTATGTGAAATTGCTTAAAATTGATTTAATTTTTTGTAAAACAATAATGTATTTTATTAGGTAAATAAATAATATAATTGACAGAAGTAAAAATAGGCGTGTAATATGATATGTTTTTAACAAATAAAATATTAACTCCAATATGACATAAGTTCCATAATGATGCAGTAAATAAAACATGACAGTTTTAACCAGATATATCGTGTTCACATCCGTAAAAGTACCTTAGAGTTTTAAAGTGCTTGAATTGTGCTAACAGTTCGTGTCGGGTTCACCTGTGAGGAACTTGCGAGCTTCGCAAGAATTTTTCAGACAATTGTATTCTCTAACTCGTAAAGACAGTGTGGTTAAACCTTCCTCAATTACTAGATGATGCTAGCTGTGTGCATTGGCGGAATGATACTTTTCTTTTTAGCCAACATTTACAATTTCATAAAAGTAGCATATTGAGTATATTTCACTTGTTTGCTGGTAAAAACCCAAAGACTATTAAATTACATTCGTTTCTATACAATGATTGAAAAGACGTTATCCATCTTGCAATAATAGAAGTTGACAGTAGAGACACCAGCAAATTTCAATATAAAACGGGTAAGAAAAGGTTTATAAGAAATAGCGGTAGTGCCCAAACAAACGCTTCAAAAAGAAATCGCGTCGATTTGTCAAGTCCCTGTTTACGGAAGAATTAACGATGCTCACAACCAAGTTATTTGTCACTCGGGATCTCGACACATTTGGCTTTAGCTTTCTTTATTTTTAAGCTGTGAAAAGTTCAGGAAAATGCTGTTTATTGCACGATACGTACAACAAATGTATCTGCGTCTTCGAAGATTTATTTAGCGATTTATATTCAACCTATATTCTTTATACATACATCGAACAATAAAGTATCTAAAAATTTTAGGTATGCTAGCAGCAATATTTATAATATTTTAAATATGGTTAATATTGAACAGATATGGTAAATATATTTTTCAAAACCATAGAAAGGTATTGGTTCGTAAGCAATTTATAATTAATTATTCGTTCGGCGAATGTAACAGAAACGACATCTCAAATAATCAAACACGTCGCGCAGAGAAGTAATAATTACTCTTGATTCTGAAAGTAAATTACTTTCTAGAATGGGAAATGCGAATGTCGACGGAAATTGTTGAATGGAGACGTGGTTATTTAGACGAATGGGTCGTTAAATTTACTCATAATTCGAGGCAAGGGGCAACGTTTTAGTGAATTCGGTGTTCGGCGAGGAAACTGGCTTCACACAAATTGCTAAGTGCTTAAGATTTTGCGACTGTTTCGGTTGTTAGTTCCAAGGCTAGATTTGCTATTCTACTTAAAATTTTAATGTAAATAAAAGTAACAATAAATAAAACATTAATTTTAAGCTAATTATATCAAAGGGATTCCAAATGCAAGCAATTATATTCAGTCGTAAATCAAACTACGAAATTATGATTTTATAAAATTTATAATATCTCCTATATTATGTTTAACTTTTAATAAATTATAAAAACCTATAATATCGTACTTTATTTCTCTCGAGGTGTCTTAAAAAGAAGCATTTAATAGTATATTTAAAGAGTATCGATAAACTTAGTTTTGCATAAAATTGTTTTCATTAGCCGTTGACGCAATTTTCTTTGTAACGTTTCCTTTTAAAATATTCTTTTGACTACAAAGCTATCTAAGGTAATTGAATACTTTTGAAGATTTATGCCTTTCGTTCCAGTTATTTTCTGAATTAATGTTGTTAATTAACTTCACTGTAAAATTCATATTAACTTTCCATGAAACCATTATAAATTTAGATTTTGAAATTAAAAACGTTTTTCGTCCCACAAGGCACTATCTTTGGACCGATCTTATATTCATTTCAATTCTGTATTAAGAGGATTTAAAATTACTCTTAAAAACTGTGGCAGTTCTAAACTACTAATTGAAAAAATACTTATTGCTTGCAAAAATATCCAGAATATTTTGAATTATATTATGGAAAATATTTACGAGAGCATATCAAATAAAATTGTACAACTCCAGTCATAATGACAAATTTCAAAACCAGACAATAGCGATGGAAAGTACAAAAAATAGAGAATACGCCGTTTGAAATACAAATAAGTGGAATTAACTGCATGCCGGCAGTCGGCTGGCAATTATTCTCTGTCGGCGAACGCGTTATTTTTCGACGTTTGCTTGTAATTTGGCCGGTTAATGTTTGCGTTCACCGTCCATATTGCGAAATTATAATTTATTGCCGATTTTTTATTGATAGATGACAATCGGACAACAACAAAGGGAAAAGGGGTTTTTTTATCTTTATCACTGGATGATTAATTGAATATTGAGTTTTGATTTAGATAATAAAAATAATAGGTTAATTACTATTCATATTACTATATTGTATTTAATCTATACTTTTTCTAAATATAAATTTCATTTATATAAGAAATATTTCAGTCATAATAAAATATATATATCTATATATAAAAATAAAAATTAAAAATAATACAATGCGTTAAAGAGTACAAAGTACTATTCGCGTATACTGTGATTAATCTAAAGCATTTGATTAAGTAATGAACTAAATATAAAATGATTAATCTAAAATATTTGACTAAATAAAACAAAAAAATTTTGTTTGATTTTGGTGATTACTATTTATAATATATTATTAACCTATATACATAACAAAAATGATAAATGAGTATTTCTTGTTGATTAAATGACATAACCATTATTCATAATATGAAATGACGAATATCACTGCACCGCACTCAGCTGGAATCATGTTACAATAGCACGTCCCACCGTAGATTTGCTTACGTTTACCTTGTCCAGAGCATACTCGGATTCGGACGGTCGTTACCAAGAACATTGGGCTTATCCGCTATACCATTTCCAATTCCCATTCAAATGTTGGAGAGAAATGGTCCGTAATGTCATCGGTTTGACGGGCGTTCCTCTTACAGTTTCTGTTTAAATGGACTGTGGGAAGCGTTTATTAGGTATGTATTTGGCACGTTCGTCTTTTACAAATGGCTGTAGTTTTAATCGAGTTTTGTGATTGCGAATAGTTTGATCCGGGACGTTGAGCGATGTAGATTAAACTTAGGCTTACGAAGTTTTACTTGCCGTTAAGTTGATTAAATTAAACATTATTTATTGATTTATTTTTATCTAATGTTACAACGTGTAAATGTTAATTTCATGCAAATTGTTTTTATTTAGCTCCTTCCGTGAATATTTCCCCAATTTCAAATGTATTTTTTACATTATATATTCGTTGTATCTATAGCTATATCGCAATGTATATTAAAATATTATATCACTTTATTAACGCAAAATTCAAATGAATTTGAATAAGGAACGATGAATTTATAATAATCCCATTGAAGTGTTATTAAGACATTTCATCCTTAAAACATAAAATAAAAGTATAGAATATACGTATACAATGAATCTTTGAAGAAAGATTTTTTTGTATTCCTTACACGTTCAATTTCCGTAAAGGCAGGTGTTATATCTTCGAATCCATCATATTCTGACAGTATGCCTAAATGCCATATATTCCTTACGATATAAACTGTCATGCCGTTTTCTGTGGCGACTTTATATATAAAATATTATCGTAATATTATCGTAGCAATATTTTATTAAAATATAAAAATAGATATAGCACTTAGTCTTTTATTTTGTTGAATATTTATTTAAGTTATGTATATATATATATATATTATATATATATATATATATATATATATATATATATATATATATATATATATTAATCATTAATACTATTATTAGAAAGTATTTTTAAATTGTATATGATATTTATTTTATTTTATACATATACATTATTGAACTATTTTGAGTTTTTTTTACCATGAGGTAACATAAAAAATCACTGGCTGCGCAGATGTGTCACTTAATAACATTTCTTAACTGTTCTGTTGAAAAATAAAAATAAGAACCGTAACATTGAATTGAAATAAGATTTGTTTATATATCGAATATAACATAACATTTGTTCACATATAAGAACATTTTATTAATAAAAGATTTTAAATTTAAGTGCATGTAAATTTTATTCGTTATTTCATTGTATTTTTTTTGATAATTTTTTTAATGAATCAATCCATTTGACATCCTTATTTAGAAATTGAATACGGAAAAACTATTTCCTCAGTAAAATTATCCGAAAATCGAACGACAGCTCACGTAGCGTAGAGAGCTGTGTAAATAACGCTTTAATGGAATTTCTGGTTCGACGCGAGTATCTGACATGTCGTATACATACTCTATATGTATACTAAACGGATACGTATACCGTATATATTCGTATAAATATCCGTAGCACGGATACGTCACGCGGCCCGCGCAATGTCCCTTTGAATTGGAATTTAGGAATCGGTATTTGAATTGCTTTGTGGCTTCAACGTCGATCGTTGAATGTCACTACGCTATACGAAACATTCGCAGGAGACACATCACATTGTTTTTGATTATGATGTACCATGTACGAAAGGGTTTGAAAATTAATTTGATAAGTATTTTTTTGTGTTTTAATTGAAAATAAAAATGCGTACAAGTACTCTACACGTGACAGAAGTGATATTTTTCTACGTCAGTAATGTTTCATGTGAACGCAGTCATATTTAAAATTGAAATTTTACTGTTATTGATTCCGAAGAACTCTTTCTTTTTATTTTTGTTATTTTAAAAAAGCAGAAAAGATTGGTAAACGCTGTCGGTATCTGGTAACTGTAAATACTTACTCACTCACAGTTAGTTGAACTGTGAACGCAGCAAATACAAAGTATTACTGATAAAAATAACAGGGGAGTAGGTGGTACCCACCCGCACCTGCTCAAAGTACAAAAATCTATATTTAAGGCTTTAATATAAATAATTCTTTAATAAATAAAATTTAGCAGAGATTTCGTAAATATTTTCAATAATATTTAAGCTCTACCGATTTTTTATCAGTATCTTAAAAAAGTAAATTTTGATTATGTAATATTTGTTTTTAAATATAAGCTCGATTTCTTCACACCTCTTCTTGGAATTCAATTTATTTCGTCTCGCTGCAACGAGTCGCTCGCCACGAACAGAATTTAAATTTTAAATTACGAAACAAACAATATTCACAAATAAATATATACCTTAAGGACACTGACATAAAGGTGGAAAAATATAAAGAAATGCAAGAAAAGTTTTTTCCATAAAAATATTTTTTATCTTTCTGAGCTTATTTAAAAAAAATATTGCAGGTAATTGGACGTATAGATTTAATTAACTAAAGAGTAAAAAAGTTGTTTATGTGCCTTTTAAATTTTGATTATCTTTATATAATATACAGTTAGGTGATTTGTCAGCTAACTTAAAATCTAAACGGCTCGACCGCTTAAAATCATTAACACTCTTTTGGCTCTATTAAAGAAAAGCATGATTTACTTGATGGTAGGGATATTGTTGTGTTCCAGTTTAACGGGTCTTACATCATAAGTGACATAACATCTTTGTTCCCAAGGTTTGGAGCGCATTGACAATATAAGGGATGATTAATATTTCTTGTAGTGTCAATGTGTCAGTGTCTATGGGCAGTGGTGACCACTTGCAATCAGGTAGGCTACCTGACAATCTACTGACCTAATACCAATAAAATGGAATGCATTTCTAATTCCAAAGTCTATCATTACAAATCAGACACAACTGAAACTCCTGAAACTGAAAGTTTTTATTATTCCCATATTCTACGCTAAGATGCTTCTGCAAATATAAATCATTCATTCGTCATAACTCTGTAGTCCTCATCTTATTTATTTAGGGTCTACGCGATTTATGTTTTATATTGGTTCAAGGAAAAAGGATTTGTTAGATTCTTACGGCCAACTGAATCCATCCTTAGGAATACTTTTATTGGTAAATTGGATTCCGTCATCTTACGGACTAAGTAGTAAGCCACATATAAGTATGACACTTATGTGGCTTTACTTTACTTTACAACCTTAAAATGGTTCAGATAGAACGACCACAGTATCTTTAAAAGCTGTTCAGTTGTGAATATGATAATTATTAGCTGATTCAGTTGCATTTTAATTCCTGTTTCTCAGAGTTAAAACCGATAGATCCAACATAACACAAAACAATCGGAGTGCGTTCTGGTAAAGACGAACGCTTTTCCGAAGCTCGACAATTCCAATTCGACTAAACGAACTCTAAACGAATTCTCGATTCAGCTGTTATACAAAATATGAAATTTTATAATTATACAAATATAGCACTAAATACTGAATAAATTTTCAAAGTAAGTTACAATAATTCTTTTAGTTTTATATATAAGAATTAGTTTTGTAATTATTAGTTGAGTACTTATAACATGTTGATAAAATCTTTTCTCAATTTGATTCGAATGTATTGTTTCGTTAATGTATCTTTCACAGCTATCCAGGCTTTAGTCATCTAAAAATAAGTTACTCTGTGATCTCAGTAATAACAAAAGGTGTTTTTTACAATGAAAGGTCGGATTTTTTTTACTTATACCGTTAACGATTACTTTTTTTTGTATTCTCCTTTTTCATCCGACAAACGAGAAACAAGACTCGCAAAATAAACTTACTTGCCCGAAGGGAGGATGTGAACATAAAGGTTTCGTGAATTTTAATTTTTATTACTATTTTAATTTTAATTTTTATCAAATAAATTAAAATAAATTTATTTTTAAAAATCTATTTGAATACGGCGATTAAACTTCGAACTAAATTCAAAGTGATGTCGCTTTGTCTGTAAAACATCAATTTTATTATACACATTCGATCCAACATCACCAAAAAAAAAACAAAACGTTCCTTTTTCAATTGATACATTCAAAATAGAACAAACAGAATTCGAATGTAAAGTATAATTTTATAACAATATTAAAAAGTAGTAATACAATCCAATATCCCGCCAAGCAACAAGAGTGCCATCGGGTAATATCGAGGTATACAGTGAAAGCAATTTCAGTTTATACAATTTTCAATAAAGCATTCCGATTCCCTTTGTACCATCTGAATCAATTTATCTAAACTACAGATACGAAATATAACTTCAAAATAATGATATAAATCTAAGAGGCTTCTATTATATTTAATTTTATTTGTATTGCAATATTTAGCCGTTTTTGTTTGTCGCGAAACATTCGGAAAAAACTTTGCTGAATAACTACATGAAACATACATCAAAAGATATTAAGGATTTTTTGTTACAAACAATTGTTCATAATAACACACAATATGAAAATTTTATAATCGCTCAGCAAATTCAATATTGTATTGCTCTTGTTATTTTTGATTTTATTTAAATCGTATATGTCAAAGCTCTAAACTTCGTTAGTAAACCTTTGACAATGATATGTTTTTGTGACTCATCTGTAAGCACTTTCGTTTACAAAATGAAATTTTCTTTCAGGGTTTAAATAATAAATTACATATCAATAAAGTATTTTCTATGTTTTCTACGAATGAAATCATTTAATTGGTGGAAGAGATTCTTGCAAACACGTCTGGCCTTGGTAACTTTTGCTGTGTGTATTTGAAAGGTGGTTTAGTCTGAAAATAATTCCCTTATTTTTCAATTCATGGAAATAGAGAGACAACATTTTTATTTATTTTTTAAAACAATGCAACATGTATTTCATAATTCCATATAAATAGCGTAAGGCTTTAGATGTATGCTCATAAATCAATATTAAAATCTCATTTACTTTCCGAAAACTCTTAAAAAGCTAAATTTTGACAATCGTAACGGGATCATAATTTCGCGATTCAAGCATGCGTGAGTAATTCAAAACAAAAACATTTCGCATTTCGTCGAATAATGAGTACACGGTAAAGTTTGTCTCTCCGTTTCGGGCACAGAAACTTTTTCAATTAACTACGTCCCAATCGTGCCAGAACGAATGATGTAGATTCTTAAAATACTACGTTTTTATTTTCATTCCAACTTCGTATTTAATGTGCCCCCGTTTGAGAGAATTGTTGGAATTTTTAATACATTATGAATAAGGGTAATCAAAAAATTTTGATAATACTTTGAATATTAAATTTTATAAGGGTAAAGATGAGATATATTTTTATTAAAACCTTCTTAGTTGGGATATTCATTTTAGCTTTATTATGTTTATGTGAAATAAAACCATATAGCTCTCTCGCTTTATATTAAAATAAGTAGGTACTAATACTTCATTTGCTATAGGAAGTGGTGCAAGACCGTTTGGGTAGGTTCCACCCACTCATCAAATTATTCCACTCGCAAACAGTTACGAGTATATCTTGTAATGCTGACATAAAGAACATCTTTGTTCACGTGGTTGAACATCTACGGTGTGAGAAATAGTTGATGTAGTAAGCTATAGTACAGTAGTTTTATAGTAGACAAACATATATACTAATTATATTTCTTCTTATGCATTAATGTATCAATGTATTAAATAAGGTAATTCTTAATTATATATATGCCCGTAAAATATATAATAATGCTGTTTGATTATAAATAAATATAAAAACTTATAATCGCTTATTAAAAAAAATCTGTGAGCATATTTTTGTTATTAAACAGACCATGATGTACCGTTTACGAATAAATACGACTTTTTTCATAAACGTAATTTAGATGTGGTAAATATGTACTCGTAGTAAAAAGACTGATTTTCATTAGTTCATTAATTAATCAACGATTTTTTTTGATGGAAGAAAAAAAACATTGTTTATCTAATCATCCCTTTATAGATAATGTCGTCATTTCTCTCTTTTTGTCATCATTGGTTTTATATTCGGAAGAAGAAGACACATCACTGCTTAACAATCATCTCTTAAGCTAATACTAATACCGTTAAGTATTTTACCTAAATTACTTTTAATAATATTACTTTATATTAAAATCAACTAGTATTCACCAAAATTGACATCAAATATTCAACCAAATACCTTCTCAAGTTTCCTACCTATTATTTGTAAATACACCGACATCCGTAAAGCGGGTAATTGGATTGACGTGCTATTCATACGACGAATTTATTTTCATACAGCGGAGATTACTCCGTTCGTAATAAGTTCGTATATCGAATTCCGTTCCGCGATACGTCGTCATAATTTCGTAATTTAAAATATTATTTTTTTAATATGAACTGAGTCACCGAATCCCCAACAATATTTTGGATTTAATTTCATCAGAGCCTTATGGAATTAGATCCAAAGTCTCAGTTCAACCGTTCTCAGTTTTCTAACAAGAATTATTCGGTGAAATTCTACAATAAATGTATGCTAGAATAAGCTCTTAACCTTATCCAAACAGAAGAGAAGGCAGAGGCTGAACAAAAGCGCAGTAGGAGTTTTCTTCGTAGTAGGGCTTTGTGCAGATCAACAGCAATACTTAGTATTATTGTTTTCCAGATTGAAGGATTAGTGAGCCAGTGCAACTAAAGAGACAAGGGACATATAATTTTAACTATGATAGGAATGGTTAATATTTCGTACAGAGCGAATGTCTTATGGTGATGGTGATGACTTACTATCAGCTGGCCTATTTACCCGTATGCCAACCTTTTATATATAAAACAAAAAGTATTTCGGCAGACTTTTACTTTAAATAGCTCGAGATAATAATTAATAATGATCTTATATCTTAACAAGACAGCATCAAAAGTTTATATCAGGTTTTGATAGCATTAATTATGACATCGTAAAATAGCATAATTTCAATTTATTGAAATTGACGTAAATCGGTGTAATTGTTTCATGATAACAACTGCTTACGACTACAATCACATTTATTGCTATAAAATATGTATATAATATTATTTAAAGCTTAATTACCAAACGACACATGAAACGTATAACTATGCAAAAGCTCAGATTCAAACCTGATCCCCAAGAAGTAAATCTTAAGCCTTTATTTTCACATTATACAAAAGTTTATATATTCTTAATATCAGCCCAAATTCTGAAAGTTGCAAGTGTTGTCAGTTCTACAAAAAATGGCATAAACATTGCGTCGGTTCAATACTTGAAAATCAAAAAAGGTATCTATGACCACGCAGAATGTTTTTAAAAATTAAGCCCTAAAATTTTTGAGATTAAATGCACTTTTAAAATCTATGACAAAATATATAAACGTAGGCCTAGAATAGTAAATAATATACTTTCTAATCAAGATCACATGTATAGAGCTGTAGGTCAATAACACGAGTATTCAAGCTGGTATAGTACAAAGGGGTTTGAAGAGCCTAGAGAGCAATCAGCCGACAATTTAGCACGATTCAGCAATTAGATGGCATTCAACATGAATTATTCAAACTTTGCTATATTATGAGCTGATGGCTATGTGGTGGATATTGAAGAGTTATGATGATATTGTTATTTTGTAACGAATATATTTCATAATGTATTATAATATTACAATCTACTTTTATTTAAATACTTAATAACAGATCATTGGCTGATTACAACCAATTTTAATTTGCGGTACATTAATGATCGAAATATTTATGTTAAAAAATTGTGTTTGTCAATATTATATGTACATGTAATTTATTTGTGCTATTTTATATTAAAATATTATCTTATTTATTAGTACATTAATGTGGCACAAAAATTGCTATAAGTAATAGTTAATTGTTAAGAGGCTTTTATGGCTAATTAGCCATTTATTTCAGACAACCCAATTAAAAAGGATTTTTTTGTAGATCCGCAACATAAAACGACTTCAAAAAGTAGAACGTTTTAAAAACGTTGTTTCGATTTTTATAATGATATCAGTTCCTTGTATATACATTTTTATATACTCATGAAAAGTATGTTTTTAAAGCTTATTTTTATATAAATGTAAGAAAATTTGCTTTTATGTTATTAAATACACCTTATGTATACAATTCATTACAATAAAATGTTTACTGATTCGTTGCTAATTATTTTAAACTGTTAATTGTCGAGATCACTCTTCTTAATGAAATGAGCTCCACAGAGCCAAGTCAAGACGGGAGAAGGAGCAGCGAATGCGTATGCGAAGATCCGACGGTCTACGATCCGTATTGAGGATACAGTTTTAAAGGGAAAAAATCCTAAAAAACATGATTCTGTGGCTATATTTTGCAGATTTCCTATGCGTCAGAAAAAATGTAAATAAAAGACTAAATGACTAATCTTAGCCAAAGTCGAGTTCGATCGAACGAGTTCAATCCGATCAAGCACCACTTATTTTTATGTTCTTAAATTGTATTTTTAATTCATCTCGTGCTCGCCAATCTACAGGTTTCGGATGAAATTCCGCCACATTTTTATCCACCAACGTGCTAATAACCATGTTTTAAGTGGAGTATACTCCAAATCTTGATATTAACACTGTTGGACACTAGCTTTAACGTTTTTAACGTTTAAGCTCTCGATACTCTTAATATATTTAGTTTTACCTTCTAACTCACGAGAAGGCAGGTTGATCGTGATTGACGTGAAACGTGACGAATAGAACTCAGTAATGAACAGCGTGTTTCTGATTGGTTATTGATGGCTTGCTTACAAGAACATAAAATAAATGGCTACGTGACGTTTATTGCTATAGAAATAGAGGCTATTTTCGTGCGTATACAATGACATATACTAGACCAGTAATAATAGTATGCTACAAACGTAATTACAAACACGAAGGGACGGTCTGATTTATTATTCTACTTTGCCCTATATATACATAATAATTTGATTCTCTTGTTATATCTGAAATTTAATTATTTCTTATCTCTCTCTTGTTTAATTTACATTGATATTTATAATAATAACATGTCGGTTAATTTACTCCCCTTTATTTAATTTTTTAACAGCATAGCTTAATTTATTTACTGCATTTTTCGTCAAGTAGCAAGCTCATAAGGCCGTAGACCCCAATATTCTGCGTAAAATCCCCAGATCAGGCTGATTAAAATGTAATTGTTTTTTTTTTGTGTCGAGAAATTCTCAGAAGAAGTCAGGAAGTTGGTAGTGTTTATACTCTCATGTTTCAGAATACATGTAAAGTCGTTGGCCCTGCATCTAAACTACCTTCGGTCCTGTCCGGTTGTGATCAGAAAACACAATCCCATTAATTTTACCTCCAAAGAATTATAATTCTGAGTTTCAGTTAAAGGTTAGTAGACTAAAGTAATTACAAGTACAAAGATATACGTATCAACACCTTAATCCCCATGTTTGGAGGAGCATTGGCAGTTAATATTTTTTGTGGCAATTTATATGGGTGATTGTTATTTATCAAGAACATTGCTCATTTCTCCGGCTACTGAATAAAAAAAGATATTAATATAAGTATATTTTTATTATAAAAGAATATTTATTTTCTGTTTTAAAGTACGTAGTTTACAAACGAATACTCAAATGTTATTGAATTTTAATAACATTTAGTCTCTAAACCGAAGTGACAGTTATAAAATGAAATTTAACGGCAACTTGAAATTGAGTAGCGTTTGAGAATTTGGCCGTTTAGGGCGTCAAATAGGAACTTAATATTATGGGCATATTGTGACTAAATCGAATCTATATCAATTTTCTTATTTTTTAAAAAGAAATAACACCCGGTAACAAAGAAATATATTAAGGCAAGAATGGAGAATCACAATTTATAAAAACGATAAAACAAAATGGTCAAGTTCGAACTGGCCTACTAAAGTCTATCTGACGTGTAAATATCATCCACTTCTATCTTATATGCTGTAAGAAATAAAAACATCGAAAGAATTTCTTTTAGTTCAATTAATTTTAAATATAGGTAGGTGTACCAGCAAATGGATAAGTTGATGGTAAGTGGTCACCATCGCTCATAGACATTGGCAGAGTAAGAAATATTAACCATTCCTTACATTACCAATACGCCACCAAACTTGGGAACTAAGATGTTATGTATTCCGTGCCTGTAGTTAAACTGGTTCACTTACCTTTCAAACCAGAACACAACTGTAATACTGAGTATTGCTATTTGGCGGTAAAATATAGGTGGTTCATAAAACCACCAAGTAAAGTTAGAACTATATTAAACATATATAATAAAATCCGATACATTATATTATTTGTACATTTCTACAAATGTGGACTCGTAGCTAACACCAATAAAGTTTAAAGCGTTTGAAAATTAATCTGAAACCAATTTCGCATTTCTAGTCACAGTAAATGGCTTTTGAAATTTTGGGGAAAATAAAAATCTATTCGCAGTCCCCCATTACATGGTCACGCTGACGTAGCATAATAACTTTTAGTCAACAGCCGTATGGAATTGGGAAGTAAAATACTGCGAGATTTTTCATATTATATGCATACGTTTTTTATAATCGCTTTGGGATTTATTCGAACAAAGAATCAATTATTTGTATCTATGTAAGTATTTAAAGGCAAGTTTCAATGTTTCAAAGTATTAATAATTCAACGCTGAATATGTTATTTGTCATAATATTAATGTGAGTAACAGCTTATTAATGTCTCACTGCTGGGCAATAGCTTCCTCTTCAATTTATTATGTAATATTTTATTTACATTGATAGTTATATTAAACTTTATATTTCGATCATGAACGGCCTTCAAGTATTCTGCAAGCCACCTGAGGCCTGATGCTAGTCACTGGGTGAATTTTAAAAATGGTAGTTTATATTATACATACAACCAAAGAAATATTATATTAAGAACTGTTCACATTATATAACATAAATATGTACCTCTGGCTTAGCCAATATAATTACACGGATTTCGTACCTAACAAAACATACTACATCCCATTGTGGGTAGTGCTAATAAGGAATACTTTAAGGACATTACCGAGCCAACATCTATAAGCTGTTAGTATGACTACTCATCACATTAATTGAGAAATTTGCTTAGGGGTATTTTTTTAAAACTTGAAAATCCAAATAACTTAAGTTACCCAGTAGATAATTTATTTATTTATTTTAATAACATGGGCTATTTTATTTATTTTATTATATTTTCTGAAATCTGGACCAACCAATCTCACCAAAGACGTACATTAAAAATTGTAATTTGGAGTGAAGAATAAATGAAAATAAAATAAAACTGGGAGATTACTCATTCAAGCAAGCTATAATTTAGATGTACTACATTTGTTTTTACTATTAAAACTACTAAACTTGAAGATGATATCGAACCTAACGTATAATAATATAATGTACTTTTCTAAATAAATTATGACGCTCATCTTTTAAGAAATGAAAAATTTGAATTAAGCTATTTTATAGACAATCAACCGTTTACCAATAAACTTTACATACTTAAAAAATATTATAAATAAATTGAATTATTGATAAAGTTTTCAAAAAATAAAATGGGATAAATATCAAATTTTCAACGATAACACTTCGTGGTTGTACGTTTTCTCTTAATATTTAGTATGTTATATAACAGGCTACCACTGCGTAAATTTGGAAGTAAATAGCTAACACGGTTATATTTATACGAGCAAAATTGTAGCCTCGAGCCTAAATACAATGAATTCTAAATTAACCCGTAAATAATCTTGTTAAAATGGAAAAGGTTTTTGAGGAAATTAATTTTGAAGGACCCCGTATTGTGGTTCCGTAACTTAATTGGCCAATTCTTTGTTAGCTCAATGATTTAATAGCGAGTTAATAAATAACAAGAGATTGATTTTATTGTAAACAGATATTTTTTTATAAACGTAACCAAAATAAATATAATGTTACTTTCGTAATTTCCATTATGAAAGTTGGATTTGCTACCATATTATAAATGTAATTAGGTTGAAAGCCAATCATAATTTATTCTCAACATATATGATGATAGTAGTCAGCAGTTTCTAAGTGTAGAACAGAGCTACAAATGAAATTTAATGGGATCTGTAAGAACTGCCGAACGAAATATTTGTTAAGAACATCCTTATTGATTTGAATTGAACACTTATGAACTTAACTACTAAACCGGGACGTGGCATGGCAGAGACCCAATACACCAACACCAAAGGAATTTCCAAAGAGGGTTGGCTATCTGCGTTTGGCTGTAGAAGTTTGTCAAATATATTTTTATAAGACTTAGAGCTAATAATAAATATTAAGTTTCGCTTCGGTGGAATTAAATTTTGTATTTTTTATATGATATATACCCGCTATTCGATGATGAATCTACTACGTCAATATTATAGTAAGATATCACGATTAATAAAGTGTGACCCAAAACATTCAAATATGCATTTATGTACATTGTGAACCAATACATCATGAAGGTTTCATAATTAATAAATAAGTCAGTAGAAAAACGTTTAAATTTTCTCTCTATTATACCAATACCTCGAAAAGCATATAAAGCCGTTGATCCTGGGTCTGATCTCTTTCTGGTGAAATGAAGAGTGTATCTGTGATTTCAGCCGTGTGGCTGAAACACAAGTGTGGCACAAGTGTTTGTGCTGAAACACAAGTGTGGTACAAAACTCTCTTGAGTTCTGCCGTGACTGAAATCGGCCAGTAGGACGTCATGTCACATACGAATTATTATTAGTTTTGCATAAATCAACTTATAATATCTAAACATTGCTGACAATCCCTTAGATGCTACGTAGGCAGTATCATTAAGCAATGTTACGCTCATCGCCTAATTGACTTGAAGAGTTATGTTTGGTTTTGTTCCAATTATGTGCATTTAGGGAATTTTGAAAATATTCACATATCACACATTTAGAAGTGTCAGTTACTTGTCTATCATCGATGGGCCGTCTTATTATGCGTCATTTAAACTAATGACAGGTAACATTAGAATTATATTTATTGGACTAATATTGAACTTCTACTGATACGTTATTATAAAGAAAAATGATGCCTTAAGAAGGACCAGTAACGGGAAATCCAATAAAAGTGAAAAAGTTTTACATCAAGTTGAACATCACATTGATTTTAATCCATGCATATAATAAAGCAGTAGAAACCGAGTTTGTACATTGAATAAATTTATTAAGAAAATAGTGTGGATCATATATCATAAAAAAGAATATCTAAATACGATTTTTTTTAAATGTCATAATAAAATCAACTTTCACACTTTGAAATCGCGGGGACCAGCTACTCTTAAAAATAATTCTAAGATTTTAAAAATAACGTAAATTTGATACTAGAACCATCTATGGTTCTATATTATATTAGATTTACTCTCTCACTGGCCTGATCTTAATTTTACACACTCCCACACACTAAATATAAAACAATATAAGTTGTATGAAACGAACTTTCACTGGAAAACAACTTCATATATCATATATCCAATGAGAAATTTACGATTTCATCTCATATCGCATTTATTGTTAATTCGTACTAAAGTTTATGAGAAACCTGTGAAATTCGTTCATTCAATCTCATTCACTGTGGTCGTGAACGAATGAAACAGCTCGGTTCCAATTTGCATGTCGGTTTCATACGTCATCGCTTTTGTTAAGCGGTTACAGTGGTTGGGTGGATATAAATAACAAGTGAATTAAGTTTAGATAAGTAATTTCATATAATATGGTAATTTTAGTTATATAAAACATGTAAGCAGACGGAAAAATGGCCAACCTTACGGTAAAAAGTCATTGCTCACAAACATTGGTAAATATTTCCAAGGCTTAATAATAATAAAAAAATACATTGGCGCTGTAAGAGATATTAACCATTCCTCAAATCGTTAATGTCCCAAGAACCTTGGGAACTAAGATGTTATGTCCCTTGTGCCTATAGTTATACACTCGCAATATAATTATACACCCTTCAAACTAGAAGACATTTCTATTATGTATAAATAAAGTACCTACATCCAATTCAAACCAACTTAACTTTCAAACATTAGTATTCTTTAAATTCATGGAATGACAGATGTAATGTAATGTAATGTATTTAAATATCTTTTTTTATTTAATTTTATTTTAATTATTTTATTTTATCAAACAGGAAGCCATCGTTATATATTAAGAAAAACATGGTCTTACTGCATGTTTAAGATTATTGTAACAAAATATATATCAACGGGCCGGTTGGCGTGGTTGGTAGATACTTGCCTTTCACGCTGAAGGTTGTGAATTCCATTCCCACCCAGGACAGACATTTGTGTTCATAAACATGTTTGTTTGTCCTGAGTCTGGGTGTAATTATCTATATAAGTATGTATTTATAAAAGAAAAGTACTATATGTAGTATATCAGTTGTCTGGTTTCCGTAGTAGTACAGGCTCTGCTTAGTTTGGGATCATATGGCCGTGTGTGAATAATGTCCCAGGATATTATAAATATATATTAACTTAACATTCAAAAAAAATAATCTAATTGACGAAAAATAAAATATCTTTAACTCAAATAACAAAATAAATAACAAAATAATATTATAAATATATATTAACTTAACATTCAAAAAAAATAATCTAATTGACGAAAAATAAAATATCTTTAACTCAAATAACAAAATAAATAACTGAATTAAAGCCACAAGAACCATCTAATAACAGAATATCGTGTTAGCCTATTAATAAGTTGACCCATTCATCAAGTTGATCGACATAAAAGTCCACACAAAGAATCCGTAAGGCGCAACAGTACCTCCAAATAACAAAAGAGCTTAAGTACCAAACAACTCAATATTCATTTACACATCAGATAATAAGAGGAAAATTTTAGTTACAGCGAATTATTACTTTATTAAATGAACAAGATAAGATCTTTTATAGCAACACGAGTAGCTAATGAGATAATTGCACGTTCCTTTGTGATGACTTTCTCTGCCTTTGTTTATACAGTTACTATATTATATTATTATGATTTAATCATATAAATTTGAATTAAATTTTAAATTCAAAACCATATTTTAACTTGAACTATTATAGATATGTATGTTTCGTCGTGTACATTATAAGGCAGAATTTCAGTGAAAGTTTATTGCAGTGTTTATTAAATTATTATCCAAAACATAATGATTTGTATTTTTTTTTCGAATGTAACATTACTAGAGAGAGAAATAGAGAATGTATAAAAAGTTTAATAACGAAGTCTTCATAAAAAAAACCATCTATGCTTGTATTTTTTTTAAATAAAAGAGTTTCATTATAAACAATTACGCACGTTTAGCCAATAAAATATCAATTTTACAAACCAACAATATTCTGAATCGTTGATACAGACTTTTGACCAGAGACAGTCCTTCAATTAATATTGTACCGACTGCTGATGTCGATTAAACCGTGTATTCAATTTCGGAACCATCTGTCGAGATCAGACATTTAATCAGGAAATACAAAGTTATTTCGACTTGAATCAACTAGCGGTAGACCCTTAACGGACGACCACCTGATCCATAAATCATGTATGCTCAGATTAAGCGTACAAGATGTAGGAAGACCATTATTATGTAATTTAATGGAATGGACACTTTTTCGGTGTAACTAATAAGTTTTAAGGCGTTTTAAATTAAATATATGTTTCTGCTATAACTAAATCTATGGTAGCTTAAAATTAATTTAACTTGATTAATTGACGATAATTTACAAAAGCGACTCGAAACCATCACGAATGTTGGATTTTATAAAGCAATTTTTATTTAGTTTTTATAAAATAACAGATTTATATTTATATTTATGTTTATTTTTACTAATATTGTTTTCTCTTATCTTGTATAGGTTATAATTCAACAAAGAGTTATTTCCCCTTGAAATCTCGAATCAATCAAACGACTTTACAACATATAAACATATTCTATGATAACATAAATATATTTCCAAGTTTTTTCTATATGTTTCTAAAATAGTTGATCCTCAACTATATAATGACGACAGCTTTATTAACTGTTTAATTTTCTTAAAAATATTACTTGTTTTAGAGCTGAAGTGGCCCAGTGATTAAATGTATGTAGTGAGCATGTAAATCTTAACCATCATTGTGAGTTGAATTGATGATGAAATAAAACATCGTGAAGAAACTTGAAGGTTGCGTGTGTCGATAGAAATTCTGCCACATACGCATAAGAGCAGTATGGTGGAATAATCATCAAGAAACGGTGTCTCAAACCCAACTACATTAACAAACTTTTACTTATTATTATTATTCGGTTAAAGTAAAAACATATCAATACTGAAATTGAAGTTTTTCTTATGTCGATTCGTATTGCTATGTTTAGTTTTCTATTAAGAACTTAATAGCTAGTTTCTAAGGATAATAAATAATCCAAATAGCCAATTTAAATCCTGCCCGGAAACTTAGAGTATAAAATAGTGCATCTGTCCTGCATATCCATCTCTGTCGCTTCAAAGCGCTTGAAATGGAACTACCAAGAAATTTCAATTTAAAAACGTTGAAATTTCAAAGCATGTAAAAAGAGCTAAAAGTGCTACATTTGTTTATAATGGACGTAACAGTCTTGATACTAAAAGTTCTTTATTGTGATGTCAAATGATTTATTCAGAGTAGAGATTGTAAACCTTCCATACAAATAATTCAGTTAATCATTCAATAAGTCATATCTTATACTTTCATGATGCAAATTATAATTATCGCACATACATTCTATGAATATGAATCTATAATTTCTTGTAGAAATCCTGTATGCACATCATGTTGTCGTGAAATATCTTATTTAAAGAAAAATACCTTGACCTTGAATCGTTAGAACCCATTCACCATTTTTATTTCTTCATGTTGACGCGATTAATATTAATGTCTGTTTCGTATGAATCTTAAATTAAAGAAAAGAATCAAAAGAATCATTTTCATATTGAAATTATAACAATATAATTTTTACTAATATTATAAATGTAAGTTTGTTTGTTTGTTACGCTTTCACGTATTAACTACTCAACCGATCATTATGACAATTTTCGAAGGAAGGAATTTCATATACTATTTTATGCAAATTCATTTAAAATATCTGAGGGTTGTTAATACGAGTAAATAAATACAGTAACCATTCATATAATAAAGATAAAGTAGCCCTTGCATACTTCTAATTAGTTAAAAGATGTATTTATGCCACAAGTAAGAAATCGAATCACAATTTTGTGAGCTAGGTGAAGTAGAACTGTATTAGATGTAAATAATGAAGTTTTGGTAGAAAATAATTATTGTAAAACGTAAAAATAAAAATGCAATTTAAATTTTTGTGGAAATTTTTGCGAAAGAAAAAATAAATAGCTTGTACAATGAAAATGGACTTAAAAATTTTGTATTAAATTTTCCAGTGGAAGGGCTGTGTAAAATGTTGCGTCTCTGGACATCCGCGATGTAATTATACATTCCATTGCGACATTTTAGTGGCGTTTAGTATAAAATTTTAACAGCGCTGTTTTATGTATAGTTGAATAAAAATACCTGTTTCATCCCTTGTAACGTCTGAATGCCAGATAAAGGATGCAATAGCATTTTACGATATAGTGTGGACGATAGAGGTAAATTTAGAGAGAACGGTCCCACTAATATCTACCATAAAGTGGATTATGTCTATTTTATATGTACATTTCTTTCAGCTATTTCATATACTAGGCCTCATAAATTTATTATTCCAGGATGTAATGTACTCGTAAGTGTGTATCCTTTGTTGGAGATCCTTAATAAATAAAAAAATAAAATAAAGAATTGTTTGCAATATATTATTCTCATGCTATGTTGCTTGTATAATGTACATGTTGATATCGTCGATGGTTTTTAAGTTAACTGTCTCTGAGATGACTTAGTAAATTGGAATTGAATTTATTTGGTATGCCCTTCTGGGTAAGTCACCAGCCATCAAGTATTCTACCACCAAGTAACAATACTAAGTATTGTTATTCCGGCTTGAAGCGTGAGTGAGCCTGTGTAGCTACAAGCACACGAGACATAATGTCTTAATTGCCAATATTGATGGCACATTGACGACGTAAGGAATAGTGAATATTTCTAACAGCGCTTAGACAGTGGTAACCATATAACTGCCTTCCTAATACAATAAAATAAAAGACCTTGAAGGTTAAAATTCAAAGAAACATTAGGTTAACATGACAATTACCAATTGCACTTGTTAAGAAAGACATTTAGGAGAATTGGATATCAGCGATGTAATAAATCTTCTTATCCGCAATAGAAGCTGATTCACTTGTAGAGAACAAGTGAGTCAGCGCAATTGTGCAACTACATGATACACAATATAGATACTAACTTAGATACATCTCACTATTTTGTTCAAATGTATCAAGTTTACTCGTTTAAGAGATTTACAAAGCTAGATTTAGTTTGACCAACATTTGACGCCAATATCAAATTAAAGATAAATTTGATTTAACACATTATACGCTGACCTTGATTCCAATTAATAATTGGTTAAAAATTGGCTGATTGGTTATGGCTGAAAATGAAGAATAAATTGAACCTGTATTAAATTTTTGAGATTCTTACGATAAAAAAATAAATCGAGAGGAACCAGGATTTGATTGCAAATACGGTTCGTTGAATATGCTATGAGGGAATTTTATTATGAAGATATTTTGTTTCTTTTAAAAGTGTTTTTCGTTAACATTTGTTAATCAATAATTAAGGGTCTACTATGAAATATATAAGAATTAGAATATTATTAATTGATTGTATAATCTGTGAAAATATATTTTAAAGATCTTATTAGTTTATAAATTCTAACAGTTTGCCACATTAGGCGTGCGATATGTCATATGTATTGTACTTATGAATTAAAAACGTACTTGCTGATGCAGACATAGTCAATAAATAATATTTTATGTGTATTTGATTTTAAGCCTACAGGGTTTTTCATCAACAAAAATTAAACATAAATTTTAAAAAAATAGTAAAATATTTTTGAACATATTTTTATTGCACCAGACTGATTGAAAGTCTGTTAAAGACGTTTAAATTAATTTTCTAAAATTATAACATCTGAAATTAATAACCACAAAAACTAATTCAGACTTTAGAATTATCTTAACCCAATAATATCCTGAAATCAGCGTACCATAACGTCCTCTCCGTACCAAATTAAACATAGAACTATTCATACATATCCCGAGAGGAACATAAGAAAATGCTGATTCCAATCCAACCATAGAATTTGTTCAAACGTTTCTAATCTTTTGTGTAAGAGATATCGCTATGGGGGTGGCACGTATCTTATATGTGTTTTATTCTTATTGAGGTAAAAGATAGAACTGCACGAGGCACTTTTGCTTTGAATTAAAAGTTTGAGAAGACAGATATTTTTATTTTACGTACTATTAAAACTTATTATTCAACTCTTTGTTCTTCTTAGGGATATTTCAGAAAATTATATGACGAAGTTTTCATTTTATAACCAAATCAAATGACAATATAATTTTTTTATGTTTATTTTTTTTGAATGACAACATTTGGAATTGTATCTCATATAATAAGTCTGAAAGAAATTTTAAAATTAATTTTATATTTTCAACTAATCCTTTCCATAGTAACTAGTAAATCTTGAAATTTAAAGAAAAAGTGTTAATGGTAGCTTCATAAGCCGGTATTTAACTTGTATTTTTAACATATGTGTCTACGGGATTTGAATATAAATCCTTTAGTAGACAAAAGAATAACAGCTTCTCTAAATCACAACACCTTAAACCTCGAAACGGTTAAATGACAGTGTTTGCACCTGTAACCTTGTACCTTAGATTAAACGGGTCTTCCCCGTATGAGCACAATTATTAGTTACATATATTATATAAGAATATTAAAAATTTAATGTATTATACTGTACTGTATTATATTATAAGGTATTCGTGGTATGAAATAGGATGATTACAGTACTTAATTAAAATAATAAAAAATTAAAAAAAACAAAATATATTTTTATTTTATAAAGTGAATATGACTCGAAATTTATTAAATATTTCACTTTAAAATGCTGAAAACTGAGATGAGTTTCAGTAAACTGAGGTGTAGTATTCAAACAGATAGAGTTCAATTTCTCTCAAACATTTAGTTATTTAACCTCTCTGTAAAAAAGGTTATACCTAGGAGTAAATACCCTTTTATTTAAAACGTACTGACATACATTAGTAACGTCTGCGCATCCTTACAATGCTCGTTCCTATATTTTCATCATTTTACTCAAATTGAACTATAATCATTTTATTAATTAAATGTAAATTCGTCTTCTAGATCAATACAATTGTGTCGATATTTAATTTTATGCGTTATGTAGAATCGCATATTCTTATCATAGTCATGATATTGATTCGTCAGTATAATTTATATTGGTTATTAATATAAATCAAGAGTCTAAACATTGTTGCCGTTATTCGTTTTTGGCGCACATACTACACGTTGACCAAACTCATTTCGGCATTTGTTTGCAAATAGTTACACCCTCGTGGCCATAACATTGGCATTCGAACACACGCTCCCCGTTTTGCACGTTCGGTTTAGAATTTCAATTCAACGTGTTTCGCCTTCCCTCCCCTTTGCCACGTACTAGAGGAGTTACGGATGAATTTTAAATTAGAATTCCTTTTTGGAGGCGAGCGCTTAGCTCAGAGGAGATTAGTTTTTCTTTTTTTTTCTCGGGAGTTCTTTTTCAAATGTATTTTGTTTTTAATTTAATGTAACGAGATACGCTGCGCTATTTACCAACGTTAGGCTATTTGTAGGCTGTGTAACAAAATGTTTAAAAAAAAAGTAGAATATGCGCTGAGCTTAAATAAGTTATTTTTATGTATAATGAGCTCACTTTTATATCCACTAAATGTGTCTGAAAAGAACTTCAATAAATTTTAATTAAAATATATTATTTTGTTGTATTTTATTTTTAAACTTCAAGTCAATATTTAGATTATAAGAATGTCATGTTGTTACAACAAGGGATTTGCTAACAAGTTTGTTGTAATAAATTACTAATATCCAACTACTGTCGCAATGATTTGCTCCTCGAATAGGAAAAAACTCATAGAATTCTGATATAAAAACATCAAATAATTCTCGATTAATTAAACTAACTACAACCAGAAATTCATGCCTAACCGACGTAATAAATTATCAACAAAACTTTCTATAATAGGAGTTCTCTGAGCATTGATGTGACAAAATGTTAATCTTTACTTATAACGTATAACTGGTATAACGATAAAATTTGTAATTAGTATCAGTCATTTCAGAAATATGAAAATAATAATATACTTTTATAGACATAAAGAATACTTCTTAATGAAAGAACAGTATCACCTCCGTAGAACAATAATTGTTTCAACTGGCAATAGAGTGTGGCTTTAAAAACATTGACGGCTAACCTTCAGGAATGAAGACACGTAAAAAAAGGAATACAGGGCTGAACCATTCATGTATCAATTATTTAATAGGTTATTCCTCACCACTATCAGGTGATGCCGTTGAAGATTATTACAATTATTAAAAGACAAGTAAATAAAGCATTTTGTCAAAAAGGGGAAATATATAAAACGCTTTAGAAAAGACATGGAATTTTTGATAGTAAGTTATTACTTTCAACAAAGTTATAGTAAAATATTGTATTGAAAATAAAATATATTTATATACTTAGCATGATACTGATAATATACACATATAATGTTAATTATAATAAAAATAAATTGGAAGTAAGAATAACTCGTGCAAATTATAGGCAGATATTACATTATGAGGTGAGTGAGTGAGTCAGCAATGTTTCTGTAGTATAGGTATTTATATTAATTATAATTATACTTCTACTTTAATAAGAATTAAAATTAACATGCATAAAATGCTTTATAAATATTTATAGCACTTCGAGATAAATGCAATGCAATTTATACAATAATTTTCTTTTTCTCGTTCGAGTGTACATTAGCCTCTACAAGTGATTATTTAAACAATATAATACATGGGGAGTATTCATTACAGAACTACCCCCATTTTGTGTAACACTGATCAAAAATTAACTAATTTGGCCTTAATCTGATTGGTCATTGGTCAGTTGCAGCTGACGCAATTAGCGATCAATGAGAAGTCACATTAAACATAAATTAGTTAATCTTTGAGCATCGGTTAGCAAATAACAGTTTCTAGAGGGCATTGTACTTTCAAGTATCAGTCTTCAGATCATAGTCTAAAACTCCTTAGTCCTTAGTCCATTTATTAGAAATATACCTTTAGCATTAATTATTATATTGTGAACTACCACAAAAAGGCCTATTTACGAGCCCCATTGTTTAATAACAAGGATAAAATAACTAATAGAATGAGATGTTATACAACGATCGATATCAACGGGCATATTACTCATAGATAAATCGGTTCTAGAACATTTTGATTTCATTGTCCGTTGAACTTTTATCTACTGAATTGCTTCTAAAATATTATATTTGTAACCTTTGTACGTTTAATAAATATTTTTTCAAACTATGTACTTTAAACGAGCTGACGATATTGAAATAACCTATGCCTAACAATATTATTTTATTTTTTTCATAGAATTTCCTAGCAATTCCAGAGTTTATTATTTTTGAATGTAATCCAAGCATAGGCAGACTATTCGTTCTGTTTTTGAATGCTTTTTTATGTTGGACAAGAAAACATGAAAAAATTCACGTTTCATCACGTGAATATATATTAAAATTACGAATAACATTTTTAATCATGTAAGTTAATAAATATATAACAGTCTGTAAGTACTACTGAGCAAATGGAACTAACTTCACCGGTCAAAAATAAATGATGAACGATATCATTTTTAGAAATAATATAGGTCTTAGATTTTAGGCTAAGCCCCCGTCCCCCTAATATTTATTTCGCGATAATTTAGGCTAGAGTTCCATTTAAGCATTTTTATAACAAATTTGCCAATTTTCGAAACACGTTTTTTAGAATAAACTGAAATAACCTTTAGTAAAACGCCATTTTAACGAAAATTTGTAACCAAAATGAAAATATATTGAATGTAAAGTTTTTATATCTCGAAACTGGAAGTAATTTATAATAGGTAGTTTTACCTGTAAATAATATTTTTGTCTTTGATCGTAGCACTTGAAACTCGAGTCTTCTCGTTTTTACAGTCCTTATAACTCTCGAGATTTACTTGAGGTCGATAAACTTGCTATAATTCTACCGAATTACATTATTAATACATTTAAAGAGTTGTATTTTGTTATTGAAAATTGAGAAGTGTGTAGTTAGAGAGTTAGTTCGAATTAAGACAAATTGTTTTTTTCAGTTGACTAAATATCTCTTGATATTAGTAAATAATTTAAAAGATATGAATATCTAGCGTTCGAATACCATGTGGAAGGAAGAAGACCTGTAGGACGAGTGACCTAATGGATGTATACCCTGAAACCAACATGAATTATTACAATCTTCAAATAATTTTTATTCCCCTTCAGTTTATACCTTGTTTTATAATTAGGGATGAATCGCAATTAATATTTTTAATAAATTTGACGAATTTTTTTGCAGTATAGGTAAGCGGACGACCATATTGGCCACCTGATGATAAGTGGGCACCAACGCCCATAGACATTGACATTGTAAGAAATGTTAATAATCGCTTACATCGCCAATGCGCCACCAAACTTGGGAACTAAGATGTTATGTTCCTTGTGCCTGTAATTATACTGGCTCACTCACCCTTTAAATCGGAACACAGAAATACCAAGTACTGCTGTTTTGCGGTAGAATATGTGATGAGTGGGTGGTACCTACCCAGACGAGCTTGCACAAAGCCCTACCACCAGTAAGCACTAATAATGATAATAATAATTAGCACTATCAATACGCATTATACTGATGTACTTCGGATCGATTTCGGTAATGGCGACTATTATCTAAGGGGACTAGCCAAATGCGCAGGGGGTGTTATTGAGAACTTGGGGAACATACGACAGAAAAACACAACAACCTTTTTTGACTCACTGAAGCTTAAACTACTGAAACTGTAGTAACTAGACGTATATATGATGATATAGTAACCCTTAATGTAAATCGTGAAAACACTATTTTTGGTATAACTATAAAATAGCATAGCGTACGTTAGTTGCTGTTTTATAATACTGATTAATTTATCTTCTATATACAGTCAATACTATTTATATTTCGATGCATAAGCGTTTAATATTATAAATCAATTAGCTTTTTTGTGAAATCAATCTCGTGGAATTTGTATAAATTGATTAATTGGTATAAAAACTAGAAACCACATCACATGGTATTAAAATACACAGTGAATAGCCTATCCAGGTTCGTTTGCAGGTTCGATCTTGATCCTTTGGTCTGTTGTCACTCCAAAGAAAAGCGTTATCCCTTCTTAATACTCGTAATTAGAAATGAATCTATTTTTGTATGTTCGTTCTTTATGCATTTCTAAAAGTTTGATTATGATGAAACTGTAGTGAGTTTTTCTACATACGCCATTATAAATATAGATAAACGTTTGTGGTGTAAAATAAAGAAAATTATTATTAATAAGAGAAAAATGAGAATAAGCTATTCCCTGAATACGTACTCATAAAATTATAACTATGTGCATTCCATACTTTAAGACTTGTTATCAAAATATTAAAATTTTATTTTTCTTGTTTAATCATGGCTTTAATATAAGTTATAGTTTAAGACCATTTGTAATAAATCAAATGAGATTAAGGTCTTACTGCATTAACTATTAGCAGATCTAGCAACACGAAACTTTGCCTTTGAGTATTCAATCCTCGTGAAGGTGTCTTAGGTACAACTAATTAACTTGACTCGTCTGGATAGACGGATTTCAGTCTAGACCTAATTAGTGACTTGATTGGGATGCTTGCAAGTGATATCCTTATTTGATGTTACGTCAAAGGAAATCTGAAATTCAGTGGCTTAATTATATATTAGTTTTAATTAAGTAACTTTGAAATATAAATTGATTATTTATGAGGTTCTTAATAAATGATGAAACATCAAAAATGAAAACCAAACCAAGATTATAAGATATATCGTCAATATACTTTAAAAATGTCTTGCAAATATTTATTTTCAAAATTACACACAAGAAAAAAGCAATCTAATTATACAAACACACACAAAAGTATATTAATTACAAAATATTTATATTATATATATTATATTATATTATATTTTTTTATAGAATAGGAAGGCGGACAAGCGTATGTGCCACCTGATGGTAAGTGGTCACCAACGCCCATAGACATTGGCATTGTAAGAAATGTTAACCATCGCTTACATCGCCAATGCGCCACGAAACTTGGTTACTAAGATATGATGTCCCTTGTGCCTGTAATCACACAGGCTCACTCACCCTTTAAGCCGGAACACAACAATACCAAGTAATGCTGTTTTGCGGTAGAATATCTAATGAGTGGGATGTACCTACCAAAATGTGCTTGCACAAAGCCCTCCCACCAGTAAGAGCCCTTACACTAATGAGCACTTCAAATTATCCACATCGATTAGTATCCACAGATCCTTAAAACATCAATCTATCTCAGCCAGCAGCGCATTTTTTCATACACAATTCCCAATAATTCGAGATAATAGAAAATTAAATTAACATCATATTTTATGAATAGCATCGTTACCCGGCTAACAGATATCGTTTATTTGAAAGTAGTATAAATTGAAAGCTGACTATTCCATTACTAGCCAGCTCGAGATGGCACGGTCGGTACGCCATCGTTGATAAGCCAAACAGGAAATCGGCATTTCCTTAAATATTGTGGTTTGAATGCAAGTCATGGGCGATTTCTTTTAAGCCGAATGTAAATTTGCGAAATATCGATTTTTTAAATGTATACATAAAAAAACACATTTGTAGTTATAATTTTATTGTCGTCTTCGGTAAACGAGAATCAATTTAAAAAAATCGTCGAGACGGTATGGTCCGTTGTTCTGGAACAAGTGATCATTTATATTATTTATTTAAAGTACAAAAATAACTCTTTAAAAATATTAGTACTAGGAAAACATGTCAGAGCGGTCGTAAATTATTTTATTCATTACAGGCGGAATTTATTGTATCATTGATATTTTGCGCTTGGACCATAGTCGATGCGGTCCAGGATTGTATGTTATTTGAGACTTGATCAATGTTTAACCCAATTGTCAGCGATAACATCCCCTTCCTGTTTGTTTTGCGATTCAAGAATTAATATTGTTTTGAGAATGCTACGAGACCTTTGTATTTTGAAGAGTCTTGATACCTTTTATTTATGTTTTGTTTTATGTTTATCTTTGTAAACATAATCAATCTTTTTTCTCTTACACTGATATCTGTATCGAGTCATTCCTAATTAATCTACTCTTGCGTATAAGTATTGTATAAATTTATTTATTTGGATCATAAAAACAATACAGTTTTACATTATCTTAAACTAATTACAGGAGTACACACCATTCCCAAACAAAATTACAAAAAGAGGTAACAAAATAAAAAATAAATAAAAACAGAAGGAATGTTTAAATAAAGAAACAGAAATTAATATATAAAAGAATAAAATATTATAAATTGAAATTAAAATCTGTAGCTACACTAAACCATAGTCAACATACTAATATCAATTTTTAAGGAAAATAATGTATGCGAATAATAAATAATATGGTTTTCATGGAACATTACGATCGAAATTCAATGCTTCGTTACTTTGAACCTTTTACCGGTATGTGACGGAAACATTACGAGGCATGCACGAGACTGCAAACATTTGCGAATATCTTGCCACAAAATGTGACTTCGCCGAAAGTGTGGCCCCAAAATAGTGTAGGTTTTATATCTGTTGAATTTCCGAATAGTATATTTTAAAGTATTTTATAGAATAAATAAATAAAATGTAATGTATCATGATAGTATAGTGGTACGAAGACGAGAAAATTAACTATCGTGAGGAAACCTGGATATAACAGAAAAATCTGCCACGTATATCCACCAACCCACACTGGATCCGCCTTATAGAGTAAGCTCCAAACATTCTCCTAAAAAGAGGAGAAAAGGCCTTAGTCCAGTAGTGGAGATATTTACATACTGTTAAATATGTTTACTATTTATGTAATGCAACTTGTATACTGCCTTATTAATGAACGTTACTATACAAATAAGTTACATACAGATTTATCTCTTTCTATGGATAATATCATGACATAAGAACGAAGAAGACAAAGCATTATGTAACGATACAACCGCTACACAACTTTCATAAATAAGGGGATAAATATATAAAGTATAATGTATATAAAAGTTAGTTGATTAAACTTACAAAAGCATATTTTCACTAAAAGTAGTGTGAATACATAATGATGTTGGTTTTTTAGCCGACATGAAAATCTTAATAGCTCCAATGGCTAAGCTGGAGTGGTTTAGGCTCTCGTATAAGTAGGCCAAAGTCGTCATAGAACTCGTGGTGAAATTTCAGTTTAAATATTTTACGTTTAAAGTTACAGCCGTGTTGAATACATTAAATTTTCTCTTACGCATTTTCAGTTTAATGTTTAGTAGTAACAAAATTAGGGCAAGAAATTAAAACAGGAAACGTCATTAGGTGTTACTGGTCTAAGCAAGCCTTTATTTTCTTATAGTACACTAAATCATGGGTTCATAAACTTTGAATATATCCTCTTATGACAGACATAATACTTTAAACTAACGTAAAGAAGCGAATAATTTATTCAAAGCACTTATTCTAGAAACATCACACTTTTATATTAAATTAGCTTTAGCACTGCATCTGCGTCCTATATCTAGAACGAGTGTATTCTGAAATAGAAAAAACGTCATGAAGTTTTTTCCTCCTTCTCCCACCTCAATTTCCTATTGAGTATTTTATATTGTCATGTTTGTTTTTTTGTAAATACATATATTTTTAATTTTTAAATAATACCATATTTTACCGAATCCCATTACAAAAGAGAACATTTTTATTCGAATCAAATATTTTGATTATTAAATCATTACTCAGTTGGCTATTATATTTTACACATTGCATCTATTTTAATTCCAAATTTAAACATTTTTTAAGCAGTTATAATATTTGTAAGGAAACCAACTCCATCCAATCTCACTTTTCCATTTATAAAGCACTCAAAATCTATTTAAAGTTAAAAAATAAATCAAACATGTTATTACAACTTTGACATACCTAAGAAATACAGAACCGCGAGTTTTAATTCAAATCATACATTCATAATACGTATGAATGCGCCGAAGGAATTTTATTATCGGTTCCCTTAATTGAAAAACTTTTTGGTCGTGGTAAAGTTAGATATGTCGAATAAATGAAATATGTGTGATGTGTTTTTGGGTTGAATAACTGACGTGATTACACGTCACGTGACAGAGGGTAACAGAAGAAAACGGAAGTTGAGCGTTGAGCGCATGATGTTTTGCCGCGTGTCATTTGTTTGTTTGAAATTAAAAGAATTCAATGAGTTATAATTACTTTTAAACACAACTATTGTATTTTAAGATTATATCGTTTATTTTATTATCGGAGTTCTTGGGTTCAATTCCCAGGTCGGGTCAATAAAAAGTTATTAGGTTTTTCTGTCAGAAAATTCTAAGTAGCAGCCCGAAGTCTGGAAGTTGTAAGTGAGTTCACTCCCGTGCCTCGGAAAGCACGTAAGGCCGTTGATCCTGCGCCTGCACTCTTACCGGTCGTGTCGGATTGCCGTCCCATCGGATTATGAGAGTTAGGGAATAGAGAGTGCACCTGTGTTTGCGCAAACACTGCAGTAAGTATATTGAATTATACAGACGTGTGGTCCATCCCTTTGGTGACTAACTTACCAACACAATCAAAACTTAATGTTTTTTTTTGTTTATATAGGTACCTGGACGTACAAATAAGCCGCCTGATAAGAAGTGGTCACCACTTCCCATAGATTTTGGGATTGTGAAAGCACCACCGACCTTGGCAACTAAGATCCTATGTCCCTTGTGCATAGTTATATTGAGTCACTCACCCTTCAAATACTTCAAATAATTATTGAATTCAATCGATCTCTACGACAGTGACTTCTTCATTTATTCGTACTATTGTGTGTGTTCCTTTATAATTTATTTGTTTAATTGTCTTATTTTAACAACTTCGTTATTTAAATAATATTTACTGTCGTATAACTCGTTCTTCTCGTCGTTACTTTAAAAAAATGAAAGTAGATCACATGAAATATATTTTTTACGCCAATTATATAATAAAGTAACTTTTCCTCGGGACACAACATTTTTTGTAACAAACGCTCAACGCTACAAAACATATTTTTTTTATAAAACGCTTGTAAAATTAAAATTAATATGAATATCGTAGGGTTGTCATAACTTTGAACTATGCGTTTTGTTTTAAACTTAGTGTAGAATTTTTAAAGTGTACAACGTTTTTATGTCAGTGTTGTTTTATCCGCTGGCAACGTTTCAAGCTTAGTATACTCGACGTGACATTGTTTTTGAGAAGTATTGTTCTCTGATATATCATTTGGCAACATTATACATGCTTTTAGAAAAAGGCGACAGAAGTCAAATACATTTCAATTGAAATAAAGGGATGGATAGGTTTACTGTTATACGCCAACCCGTCTGGTTTGGTATCACCCACTTAACCAAACAACGACACCATGTAATGTGGTATACAGTTTATTAACAGATACAAGAGAAATTACATCTTAGATCTAATATATGGTAGCCAATTGGCTAAGTATGAAGTGACTTATATTTATTTACTTGCAAAGAGCGCCAACAGGCAAAGGAATACTTACTCGTATCATAATGAGGTCGAATTTAATTCTTAAATACACATTCTGCTGATTTGAAACATAATCACTGAGGCAACAGTGCCAGCGTCTTGGGTACAATACCACAGGACGATCTTTTAGACGGCGTGTCTCTGCTTTAAATTTGTAATGTGTATTTTGTTCTTTTTATTTTAATTTTGTATTTTATAAAAATGTCTGTATATAAAAAAATATATAAAAGTAAATATATCACTGTCTAAATCATTTTAATTCGGACAGAATTTGATTTAAACATAGAACAAATTTCAGACGATCCTATTCTTTTTTTAAATATATAATTGAACGACGAAACGGATCACTAGAAGGATAATGATCATGAACGTTAAAACTGTAAGAATCGTTAACTGTTACTTAGACCGCAAAGGCACTTCAAATCATTCAACACGAAACTCTTACCACTATTAAAAGTGGTACATTGTAATTCCGTACTCTTCCAAGAAGATTTTTAATTCAGACATTACAATTAAAAGTCTATTTGAGAGCTAGCTTCATAGTCACATCGTTACTTACCGGTAGGGCTTTGTGCAAGCTCGTCTGGGTAGGTACGACCCCCTCATCAGATATTCTACGTCAAAACAGCAGTACTTGGTATTGTTGTGTTCCGATTTGAAGGATGTGTGAGCCAGTGTTATTACAGGCACAAGGGACATAACATCTTAGTTTCCAAGGTTGGTGGCGCATTGGCGATGTAAGCGATGGTTAACATTTCATGCAACGCCAATGTCTATGGGTTTTGGTAACCACTTACCATCATGTGGCCCATATGCTCGTCCGCCTACTTATACTATAAAAAAAGGTACGATTACTTGCGTTGGTATCGTTATATTGTTTTTACTGAATATATACCTACCCTTTCCAGAAATCATGCCTGATGTTAAGTATTGATGCAGTAAAGACGCATATTGCTGTACCTGCTGCAATAAACACATACACTGACTGTTATGAGCAACAAAGCTATCCTATTCAATGCAAGCTATTAATTTTATCTTGTAATGTAAACATTTAACTATATAGACTTGTCACATTAATTATAAAATATATCAAATTGAAATGTCTCTTAAGTATATATTTAATATACTTATTAAATATATATACATTATTCACACACGGCCATCTGATCCCAAATTAAGCAGAACTTGTACGATGTAAGTCAGACAACGGATATACTACATATACTACTTTTTTTTTGTAAATATATACTTATATAGATAATTACACCCAAACTCAAGACAAACAGACATGTTCATGCCCACAAATTTCTGTCCTGGGTGAGAATCGAACCCACAACATTCGGCATGAAAGGCAAGTATCTACCAACTACGCCAACCGGCTCGTCGATTTTCATTTATTATTCGAATCACGTAAGAATAGTCCTTCTGAGTATATTGTCTTTTACTTATTCTGAAAATGTACCTTCTGCCGAAAATGGTCATACAAAGGCCACAAGCTCTAATCTATGCAGCGACGACCCCCAAGGGATAAGAGTATACCCTACTAAATTAGTTAAGACCGAATCATGGGGAGGGAGCTTTACAACCAGCTGATTCTGAAACAATCTTGCTAGTTATATAACTAACATTGTTCAAGGGTATATACTCTCAGCTGTTGTAAAGCGCTTTCTAATTCATGAATAAAGCATAGTAAAGGAGTTTTCATTAACTCTTCCTTATATATAAACAAATAAATTGTTTACTTGACTAGGTTTACAATACAGCCTGTTAATATACCACAGCTAATCTAAGGCCTCTTCTCTCCTTTAGGAGAAATTTTCGAAGCTTATTCTTATGTAGGTTTCCTGATAGCATTTTCCATTTATTCGAGCTTGTAAATACAAATTAAGCATAGAAAACCTCAATCGTGCTAAAGTTCAATATTCGTTAAAAAAATGAAATGATGTAACCAGTGTCCTAAATTTTGAAGACAAACTACTTTCGACATAACGTGTGCAATTTCATAACGAATTTGGAAGTGACGAAATAAAAAAATAATAATAACTTTTTTAATAAAAATCCCACGATAAACCAGTGTTGATGAAATATGAAAAGCAAATAAATACAAATTGTATTTTTATACTAGAATAATAAGAACAAAATCGTTTTCTATAAATGTCATAAAAAAACTTCGTACAATATTTACTCAGAACCCGCAGATATATCTCCGCTGGGCGAAGTTATCCCTTCTTATTAAGGGGAAGGATTAGGAGCTTAATTCACCACGTGGTTCCATTACAAATAGGCTGATATACGTGTCTCGAAATTTCTCTGTTCTATTTTAGTTTTCTCCTGATAATTTTCTTCTGCGAATTATGATCAAAACAGATTCGTTTGTAAATCTCAAGACTATTCAGGACTTTCAATCAATCATCATCATTCATGTCATCATCATCATGAGTTTTCTTATGTTATATAAACGTTATAAAGTAAAAAAGTAATAAGCCTGTAAATATCTCATTGCTGGGCTAAGGCCTCCTCTCCTCCAATGCAGGTTGGGTAGCAGATTTTCATCTAACACAAGCAAGTTTTCACCGTCGAGCACATGACAATTCAATGGTGCTCGCAATCTTCGGTTAAGATTCACTTGTTGTAACTACTGGACCATCTCGAATCGACATTATTATTATATTATTATTATATTACATACGTTTGTTAAAATATATAATAGGAATTTGAATTTATATCTAATTTTACTATTACTTTTTGGTAGGGCCTTTTGGAAGTCTGTCTGGGTGGGTACCACTCACTTATCACATATTATGCCGCCAAACAGCAATAGTATTGTTGTAATCCGGTTAGAAGGGTAAGTGAGCCAGTGTAACTACAGGCATAGGGGACGTAACACCTTACTTCCCAAGGTTCGTGGCCCATTAAGGATATAAAGGATGATTATAATTTCTAACGGCGTCAATGTCTATGGGCGGTAGTGCATTTGCCCATCAATGTTATATAAATATATACATATATATTTATGAAAATGTGGCCGGTTTTACACTAACGCATTTATATCATGATGCGGATCTTTAATAATCTATATTATGACTAAAACGTAACAATTAAAATTTGGTTTAAACTTTTCAAACAAAGCCGTTTGACCGCGATACGACGTATCGCCCTATCAATCAAACGCATTTGCACTCGACGCATCATTCATCGACGTAATGGACGCTAGGTCGTTGTGACGCTTCCACACTGGTGGGTCAAAACAGCGCAGTAAAAGACTCGGGAAAATACTGGCCGGTTACGTTGAATGTTTTGGCCTTATTTTGTCTGCGCCACTTGACATTGTGTGTCCCTTTGCTTTTGTACAAGAGTTGAACGCTTTGAAGTATTTTTTTACTTTTTTTTACATCATATATAATAGTGTTTCGAAGGATCCTTTTCAAAGAATATCGAATGATTTTTTTTAAACATAAACGATTCAGTCTTAACGATATTTTTTATGTTAAAATTAATTAATATTAAACTCTATGCTTTTAGTAACGTATCATCATCATTTACATGCTTACTCTAATTCAATTTAATTTTGTATTTAATATGATATGCAATAAACCATGTAAACACAAATCATATGCATATTTTTTGACCGTAGATTAAAAAAGTGCATACTGAAAACAAAATTAACTATTAAAACTGACCTCATCGCATAAAGAGACGTTTAAATACAACCGTTGGTAATATAGCTTACTTATTCCTTTAACAAAGGTCGCTTGTGCACTTAAAATAAAAAAATATAATTATAATATACACATATATACATCCTTATATTAATAGTTATATTTTGTAACTAAAGATATATACTATATATCTGTTTGAGATTAATACATTCCCATTAAACCTTACAATCGATAGCTGAATACAATACTAAGCATTACTGGTCAATACCATTATAACTGTAAGCCAGACCACAAACGACTAATATAGTATGTATACATGTCACGTGATAAATCACAAACAAACAATTACCAAATCAAAATACAAACAATATATAATTTTCCGCATAAAATTAGACTTGAATATTAATAAACTATATTAATATAAATTAATTGGTCATCGTGATAACTAGTTATCTCGCTCTAGAAATAATAAATGACGTGACAAAATGACATTTAATTAAAATCAGAAAGCCCGCGCCTGATAAATAGCACTTGACGTCACGTTCACGGCCAAACGGATAAGGGTTGGAAGGAATTTCCATAATTATAATCATTCGAAAGTTTGGTATGTTTGTGGTACATACTGGAGAATTAGTTGTTAATTTTTTATATATGTTAATAACTTAATTATATATTTTAACTAGCTTTATAATATGTATTTATTGTAGTCATACTTCTTTATATATAAATATATTTGATTCTACAATAAAACCAACGGATAATAACGCATTAATTACACTTGGTAATTTAATACATATGTAAGAATATATTAAAATAATTCTAAAAAATATTATTTAGTCAGCAATAAGAGTGGTTAGCAGTCGTTGATTTTAATTTATAAAAAAAACATATTGTGCTCGGCGGTGAAGTAACATTTTGAGGTAATTTGCACGTCTCGGTTAAAATTCTGCCACAATGTGTATCCAAGCCGTATTGAAGCAAGCGTGGTCCAGGAAGAGGCTATAAGCTTATTATTTTCCTTAAAAATTGACAATTATGTATAATAAAAATTCTTGTTTAATGAATATTACTAGGCTACAGTTAGCCAAAACGTTGTAAGCGTTGTAATGTATGTCGAATTTCGAATGTAATTTTATGTATACAAATTAAAAAAAGCTTAATTGGTCTAGTAGCTAACTTATAAGGCTGCAAAACCCGAGATTTTGGGTTCAAAATCCTGTTCAGGCTAATAAAGAAATGTGAAGTTTTTCTATCGCTCTGTTAACAACGCACAGACTGGAAATTGAAAGCGTTTTTACTCCGGTGCATCGAAAAGCACGAAAAATCGATGGTACTTGTACATCTACAAGTACCTTGAATACCTGCCTTGGACGAAATAGATCAGAAAGAAAACCATTCGAAAAAACAAAAAAACTGTTTTTGACCATACAAGCTGCAAAAAATCAACCATTTCATGACATATAACTTAAAATACACGCCGTTACGCTTACTGTTAATATGTGCTTAATATTTTCAGAGTACATAATACAGAGTATCCTATAATGAACCACATAAAATTAGTTATAATTCATTGGCATGAATGGTTATACCTAATTTTTCTAGAAGCACAAAATTAATATTATATTCGTCCTAGCGTCCTCATGCAGTCTTCACATTCAAGAGTTGCGTTTCTATACAAAATTTAACGTAAACTGTTACGAGGCATTTTGTGAAAAAAAATATACAGTGGTCTAGAGTGGAATGGTTCATTTAGACGAGGCAACTTACTTGCTATTTTTTTGTGACTTTATTGATGAATGAGCCAGTGTAGACGGTGTACTAACGATTTAAGGTATAGTTAAAATTTCTCACAATACCAATGTCTATGAGCGGTTACTTATAACTTACCATTAGGTAGCCAACTTACCAGTTTGCCTCCATAATAATATATACAAAGTTTCATAGACGCAAATTGAATTAAAAATTTCGGGTTACTAGATAAATACACGCTTATTGCTGAATAATTGAATGTATCGAAGGCACTTAAGCAGCTTAAACAGCAACTTATAAGGAAACAACATGAACCAAAATCATAGAGTAGATATTTACGCATTTTTATACTGCTCAAGGGATGGCAATATAACAAGACTAAAGATTGATAAAGCGCACAGCTTTTCTAAGCTAGAAGTGAAATCCTTGATTATTTCTTCACATAGGAGTCAATAACCTTTATTTTTTCGACTCCAGAACTCTTATACTACAAATTAACAACAGCGTAAGCTAGTCACTAAACTTTCTGATGTTATAAACGCTAGCTAGTTTAATATAATGATGCAACGAATCGTTGTTATCATTTGTACAAAAATAATAGAACGAAAGCTATTTCTCATAACGAAAAATGCATCACATCTCCAAGTAAACTTGCCCGGAGTAAATTAACCGATTCGAATCAGGCATGTTTTTGAATGTTTCCAAGTTGCACTGGAAACTGTCAGCGTATTAAAAATTCAAACTGCACGCTCGCCCTCGGTGGCGTCCCGGGTCGCAATTTATGTTGGCGAAAACGTGCAGTGTGTTTTCAGCTTAACTGTGTTTACGATTCGAATGTTATAAATCCTTTTGAATATTACATTCGAATTATAATACAGACGTTATGTTTTGTATGTCATATTGAAATAACTCTGAAAATAGTAATTTCGGTTCAATTTGGGACATTTTTTATGACGATTAAAATAATGTATTGTCGTTTATTTTCATTCTGAATTAATTCATCACCAATAATCATAATATATAAATACTTATTTTAATTATGTTTATAATTATAAAGTCACTCGTATGAACTGATACCTTAAATATGTATTAGGTAGGTATCACCCACTCCTCAGATATTCTACCGCAAAACAGCAGTACTTGGTATTGTTGTGTTCCGGTTTGAAGGGTGAGTGAGCCAGTGTAATTAAGGCACAAGGGACATAACATCTTAGTTCCCAAGGTTGGTGGCGCATTGGTGATGTAAGCGATGGTTAACATTTCTTACAATGCCAATGTCTAAGGGCGTTTGGTGACCACTTACCATCAGGTGGCCCATATGCTCGTCCGCCTTCCTATTCTATAAGAAAAGCCTTAATCATTCAGCACACATTGGATAATGAATGGTTATCCTTATTTTTAGTATATCTTTGTAAATAAGCATGTAGCGAGTTTTTTTTTAAATATGGAATGTTAGTTTACTATACTTTAATGTTATTCAAGTTTACGTTAATAACTGCTGCTAAGCAGTATAGCACTAATGTTTGTTATCAGAGTAATATTATAGAAATGTGATTATTAAAAGATAATTTCTTTTAATCATTTTATTTTGTGTGTATGTCTGTCGTCACAACGAAACCACTAAACTGACTTTAATAAAATTTGACATCAGGATTACCTGGTACTAGGATAAGGATATAGACATAATAGGGTTTTAAATGGAAAATAAATGAAACGAGAAGTGGGTAGTCTAGTTAATCTTGTTATTGTTCTAAAATGTTTATCTCAAAAAAGCTCCAATTTTTTTAATAGGCTAAATCGTATAACTTTGAATTGCATTTATCTATTTAAATATCCAATTTAGCATTTACAATCAAGATTAAGATGAAGTCCGACAAACTTAGACTTTTAGTCTAGTTCCTATCTAGTTTCAGTGAATTGATTACAACTGCCAGAAGAGGAAAGTTACGATTTTCAAGGAAAGCAAGTTAAGCTGTGTGAAGAAAAATACTCGAACTATGTGTGAGACGTTTTATTTTAGCGACATTTATAATTTCAATCAGAAACAGATAGATTACTAATTTATTTTAAATATTGACCTGTGCTTATTATATTGTACATTATTGTAAAGCAAAGCATAAAGTTATGTTTTAGTGCATTAATTTTAAATTTTACATAATAATTTTAACAATACTGACTCCCTTTACATAATATTATTAAGGATTATTATTTAGTTAAACATTTATTTCTTTCTGACATCATTGATTTGACATGCGAAAGAAGAAGACAAAGCATTGTTTAACTAATTAATCTTTAAACAATGTTTATAGGTGAAGTAGATTACTTTAATTGTCCATGTTAATATAATTATTAAAAAGATAATTATCATTGTGAAGGCGTGGCTTGTTTTTGGTCGCCTTTTTTCATACATATTTTGTCTACCTGAACACTTCACTCGATTAACTTGGTACCTGTTGCGAAGTCTTTTGAAGTCAACTCGACTGCTCTCGGCTTAACTTTAGCTTTTATAAGCGAATGTTGTTAAATATTGGCGAAGATAAAATTAAATAAAAGTCTGCATTAATATTTTGTTTACATCTATATGAATAAATTTATGAGAACCGTTTCTTTGTGATTTCAAGATAATTTTTAAAGTCAATTTGACTATTTGCAATTTATCGAAATAGAAAAAACCATTATTGTTACTTTTCAACAAGAGAAGTTACAAATGTAATTTAGGAGTACAGATACGTTTAGTATTTTATCAAAATCGATCGAGACTCAAAATTTCCAATAATTAACGGCCTCACTTGTAACTAAGCGTTGCTTAGCGACTGACAAGGCAAACAATGCTGTGTCTTCTTCTTTCAAATGTCAAACCAATAATGAAAGAAAGAGCGAAGTCAGTGTTCAAGCTTGCTTCAAACTAACATAATAATGATAACTGACATCAAAATTGCGCGAAAGCAACAGACACACAGACAGTCTTTATTTCACATTTATAATGTTAATACTAATAGAGATAATAATAATCACACACAGCTCATATATTCAGATATATATAAGATATACATAAGCATATTACATAAATTACAATGCGTAAATACTAGAAAGAACCTAATAAATATATATTGATTTCGCTTATTATAAGTTAGTACTTACAAAGAAAATTTTGCACGCTATAACAAATATAGATATTACAGTCCACTTAGCCGAGATTGTCAGGTCTTTGCTTAGTAATACCGTTATTATTCCAACAAGCCTTGGAGGCTTGTTCTATCCGAGCTGAAGATAACCAGCCTGCTTGTATAAACTTCACGACTGCTGTTTCAACAATGATTTATACGTTCACTGTCATCTAACGTTACGTTTATCTGTTCTATTACATAAAGCGGTATTTGTCTCTTGTCTGAAATGTCTGAAACGAATTTAATCTTTTATTGTTCGAAGCATACATATTATTCGACATTTATATTTATTTATATATTAAAAAATGTAATTTAAAATATTTTCTTCGTTTTATAATGTTTATTTTATGTGAAGACAGCATCGGATCGGAATATAGATTCTATATAGAATAACCGGCAAGAAACTCAGTAACTACTTACATCATACGCATGTAATACTCATATATAATTAACTTTATGTGATTTGTATAATAGTCAACGATAATTAGCTCATAGCTATTTTGCAATCTACTAGATTTCACCTGCGGCTTCACTCTCGAGTGAGGCGAAGGGGAAGGGGAGTGGCGGGTTTTATGTACCATATGTTCTTTTCTGTACCCCTAACAACATATATAACAAAATGTCATGATGATCGGTTGATTAGTTAAGACGTGACAGCGTAACAAGCAAACAAACACATTTACATTTATTATATTAGTAAGGATATATATTTTATTCAGATAAGCTTTAAATTTATTTATCGGTATACTAAAAACGTAAAAATGTTTATGTGAGTATAATTAACGAAAGCGTAGCAAAGTCTAAATTCAATATTTTTTAAAAAATATATAAGATTGAATTTTAATTATACACTTGCAGCAATAATCGCTTTGTTGTAGTTATTATATTTACTGTAATTCGTACCGAATAGCATGATTCACAGTCAATATATATATATATACTTTACACATATATAATATAACATTGTGTTTTAAACTAAAATCCACCATACATACCAACAAATTCTTAACTGTGCCCAAAGTCACAACATACAAAGATATTATCAACCCTTATATTCAACCCCTTCATGGAACCCGGAAGTTGGACAACGACATCATCTACAGACTTCCGGTGAGGACGAGGATCGCGTCATTTGATTTCCGTCACCGTCTCGATTTTCTACTCGACGGTTGTTTGAAATGAATTTATGATTTTAGAATTTCGTTTTAAAATCAACGTAGTATTTCTATAAGATAATAATTATTTTAAGTTGAGATGCTACAGAAGTTTTACCAGGTGATCTCAACCGAATATTATGTTCAAGCTCGAACAATGGCTACTGAGATTTGATCTGTTAAATTTGTAATGAAGGAACATTTGTAAAAAAAAATGTCTTGCCTTGAATGAAATTCAAACATGTAAGGAATAATTAATTATTGGTATGTCCCTAAGTCAATGCTAATTCTTAAATAATGTTGCTTTCATGTCGCTTTTCACTTGATCTTATCCATTTCCTTTAAGCACCCATAGCTTATCTCTTCGCTTTATCTCTATATATTGTCATATCTTCTATAATTTCCTTCTTCACAAGTTGCAAGGGTTTTCTATGAGCTCATTGGTATAGTTATCACTTTCTATTATTTTACTTACAAACATTTTTTCAGGCGATTTAAGAATTGCGGTTTCGAATCTGACCTCAAACTATATTCTTGTAGTAACTGATATTTGGTTATGATGTTGGTGTTCTATTTACTTATGTCAACCTGGATGGTTATTTCTACTACGACCAGCTAACTGAGAAGAAATTATTAGAGTACCCAACTGTGCAGACTGTTATTTTTCCAGGGAACGGGAATTGTTATTGTTTATTTGTTATTAAAATTGCCGTTACCAAAATTGATTAAGAATAACATTAATACGTAAAAGAGTTTTTTTACTAATATTGGTATAATTTGCAGTTCAAACCAATTATATTTTAAACGTTTAAATAAGCGTAGTAGCGATTTAAAAGTGCTTGTAAGTTGCCTGCTTTAAGAAAGCATTTAGTATTATTAAATTTCATACCACTAATATATATTTTAGCTAAGCAAAGCAAGATTGTGAAATCATAATAAAATGTCATATAAAGGAGTCTATCAGCCGGTTTATTCGAATTTGGCAGCAACAAGATGACATCCAATCCCATTTGAACCGCATCGAAGTGCATTCATGCGAAATAAATGCCAATTTAAAATAAAACTGTTAACTTTTCGACGTCAGTCTTTGTTCAAACCTTTATTTTTGATTTATTGACAACTAATACGTCTTGTTCAATCGTTTCCCTTTAGTTTATTTAATATTTTTTTATTTTATTTTGGATATGCGTTCTATTATCAATATCCTTAATGTATTATAATAAATAGTTTCCACTCTCGGCTTGACCCACGTATTGGGGGATGTTAGTTCTGTATCCCTGAGTAGATAAGGCATGGAAGCGGAACAAAGAAATAAATAAACAAACAAACAAAGTCAGTTTTGCATATATAATGTTAGTATTATTATATGCTTTGATAGGCATCGAAAGACTAGTTTATAGTCTTTTCCAAAGGCAATAGGAAAGGAGGCAGATAAACAACTTTGACCTTGTGAGGAGGAGGAGATGAGCACCCACTCATTCAATCATTTCTTCCTTTATCATTCATTTATTAATAAATTAATGAATTAATTAAATTAAATATATTTCTTTCATTTAATTACTATACATAATAATAACATCTTTATAGGATGTTTCGGTAACTTTGTATGTTTTTTTTACAAAAATTTCATATATTATATTATTTACAAAAATATAAACAAATATCTGTAAAATTTGTGACAAAACTAAAGTGATCTATTTTTTAAATTATATTAATTCATTCGTTCTCCGTTCGCTTAGCGAACGTCCTTGGAATCTTACTAATCTGTAATATTCATTGTCAGTTCATCAAAAAAATGGCTTTTTGAATGTCGTCAAAACTGTTTTCGGAACTTTGAAAGTGAAATTAAAGTGAAATCAAGTAATTAAGTGGAATATTGCTGTATTACAAACGAAGATATATTAATAAAGAACTGTTTGTAGTGTATAATGTAGCGGCGTTATCAGCAAATCACTTGGAATATATAAATTTATTTAATTTACGGTTTGTTCATATTTACTCCTTTTGTGATTGGAAAACACTATAGATGGCTTCCTTTTATACCACTTATTTGTGGTCAGTAAGATTAAATAATCTAAGTATCCACCATTATACCTCTTTTTTAATTATTTTTTACGCAATCAGCTGATAACACTCACACGCAACCTAACGTACATTGACGATGCTATGACAAAAACCTGTAAGGGTTTAAATTCCATCCGAAGAAAAATATACGATGTCGTAAAATACGAATAAAGACAAGTATTCATTTTTATATACATTAATTTCTACATGAGATTAAAAATATTGCATATGACAGTTAAGACTGCTATCTCCAAATTGTCACATCCGTACTCAAAAATAGTCTTGATACTTGCGAATGACACGTGACATCGTTAAAAGATGAAATGGGTTCGTATTCTAAAACCTTTACTTGACATTTGATTTATGATAAAATAATTTAATTCATGAGTGTTCTGTTTAAAATTAACATACATTTTGATTATATTAAAGCAAAATTTATTAACATACTACTGGGTCATTTTTTTTATGAATTTCTTTGGGCTCATGTCATCTAATTTTAATAATCGATATAAGGATCATGCTTCAAATGCATCATCTGGATTTTTTTAAATTAAATATTTATTGGCTTGCCTTGGCATTGATTGACATTTACTCGTTTGTCGTAATGTCTAACAACATGATGCTCTTAAGGGCTAGAATAAAGAAGAAGATCTCGAAACATGCAGTTTACCTTACGATATAATCCTTTATCGTCACGAGATAAATTACAAACATCAATTAAGCACGTGAAGTATAGGAAATCAAATATTAAAATATTTTTGTGTATATCTTGTCAATGAGTCTTAATAATAATAATAATATCTTTATTTTTCTGGCATCAAGGCTTAAATCTTTGCTATTAGTAAATTTAAAAATAACTAACGGGAACTAATTAAAATGCCGCTGGGTGACTGAAACGCAGCTAATATTACTTTTATTAAATAAAGGAAAAACCCTAGATAATTACATTCACAGTATATTGTATGTAGTGATTTTCAATTATAATTGTAATTTTTACGCATGCAGTGGTAAAAAATATATATCGTAAAGAAAACTTTAATAATTTACGTAACTTAAAATAAATCGTAAACATCAATTCTGTCCTTCAACTTCATTAGAACATCGATGGGAATTCACCCACTAATATGGAAAAAAGTTAACCCAGTCCCATTGTCCCATCACATTCATAGAATACAATTTCAAAATATAAATTTCAACATGCGTTAATGACAAAAATATAAAATAATTATAATTAATTAAACTTTTACGAATAGGAAAATTAGGAGATATTTCTGACTGTAGAAAGTTGCAGAAAAAAATGTAGTATATACAATTCAGCTTAAAAAATAATTAAAAGAAATCCGTCCTTCCATAACCTGCTTAAGCTCTACAAAATTGACAGGCTAAAATAAACCGTAAAGCAAAGCCGCTTAAGTTTAATTTAATTTCCACAACCACATTATTTAATTCCAGAGGTAGCTTATTAATCGCAACAAAGCCGTATTTCGTAATAGATAAAGTGTAATATTTCGTAATTTTTGTTTGACCTTATGGATAGTATGCTTTGGCTAGATTTTTCTTAATTACTAATTAGCCGATATACTTTATATATATATATATATATATATATATATATATATATATATATATATATATATATATATAATTTAATCAAAATATACTTTATTACCCAAACAAAAACTATTATTAACTTTGCCTACAAATAAATTTACAACCAAATTTATTACTCGATACAAAATAATATCTGTAACAAACGCATGGAGTTAATGTTCGTTGTTTTTCATTGTGAATAAATAATAAATTTATTTGTACTTAATTAACATACCTATGTAATTTAATTGGTGGGAAAAGTAATAAATGAGCTTCTTTCTTGTCTGTTCTGTTCAGCACTTCGTTCTCCCGTAAATTTTTGAGTTTCCATTTTGTGTATATTTAATATTGATCTTTCGTGATTCCGTTAGTCTTATTATTAATGAAATTAATTATATATAATTATACGACTGCGATACTATTTTATATTTCTCTTATAACAAATACATCTTGACGTGCTTGTAACAAACCTGTGAATTTTGCCAAGAATGTTAAGGAAACTGGATTAAAAGTCCAAATCCTTGTTTATGATAAGTTTCTAGAATACTGCAACACTACACTGTCTGTTTTTCATAGCAATGTTGTTGTTATTATAGCATTAGTTGAAGTCGTAGTGGTCTTTTCGATAAAGAGGGCGGTTGCATACGATACATTTAAACATCCTTACTTTACATTACTGATATTAATTTTGTTTTCACTTTTGTGGGAGTGTCTTATATTTCTTAATTTCAAAGATAGTACAAGAATCGTTTAAAAAAAGTTTTCGAGGACCTAGCCATATTCGATGCTAGAACAAAGCCTGACAATACAAATTAAACAACAAATGGCGATAAAATATTATTCATTATATATTCTTTTAAAATAGAAATAAAAGGAAATTCAGTTCCGACTTAACGAATTAAAATTGTACTAAGAGATTCCTTAAAAGTTATGTACGGGTAAGTTATGTGCGCTGGCCCTTATCAACTTTTGTTTAAAATTACGTCTCGCCTCAAGACAAAATACGAGGCCAAAGTCTTAAGATTCATAAAATTTTGTAATTTACATTCGGAGTTTTGCGAGAGAATATTTCTTTTATTAAAAAGAATATTAGCTACGTTTGAGATGTTCAACTGGAGCTTTATTTATTTCTGTTTTTAATTTATTAAAAATAACGTACAAAGCTTTCTTCAGTTATTATTAATTAAATTGTACATAATATAATTTTGTTAATCAAAGTATTTATAAAATTAGCTTTGAGTATTTTATCAAATTTAACATGGTATAACTTTATCAATGGTTTTCAGTAAGGCTAAGGCCACATTGCGAATTTACGTTACGCAATTTCTGCGCGTTTTGGGGCTTAAACTCGCACCAGACCGTATCAAATTATTTATTATTATTTGTATCAGTGTTTTTACCAAAGTATCTTATTATTTATGACATGAAAAGTTTGCAAAAAAAAAAGTTAACATTTGTAAAAATCACTATTCCAAGAGTACTATAAAATCATCTTATCTTCAGCGGCTTGCGATAGATTTACAACAGTTATATATAGCTTGCTATTGTTTCGCCGGCTAATCTTACATTTAAGCCCTACTTTGGCCACAATTTAGATAAGAACTCACATTCCATGTTACTGCAACGTTAATTTTAACAGAAATATTGTGTAAACAGGAATACAGTTTAATTTCTTTAATATTTCAATTGCTACTTATTGGCCACGCTGCTACAGTGTTGGTGGACTTGTTCTAAGCACTGGGCCATTTCGAGTTATTGTGTAGTGTAATATAATGTAGTGTAAAATAATAATCTACACTGTAATATCACATAGCGGGTTCTAGCCACTGGATCACTACTAACTCTTTTCGTATAAATAAGAATTCATTCAATTAACTGAACCACTTGACGAAAAATATAAATTCTCAATATATTAACTAAAATAATTATCTCATTCGTGAATAAAGATTACATCAAAGGCTTAAACAAACAAATATATTAAACTCGAATTATCCAGAAAACGTTCCAAAATTAAAGTAAATACGAAAATGGAATAACAAAATGATTTACAACTTTATCAAAATCACCATATTACAAACAACAAGTGCTGCTGAAATTTGAACCCAAATTAATTTCAAAATAATTTATCGGCTCCTACCGACAGCTCAGCGAGGAAGATTCTTCGCGCTTTCAACTAATTTCTGTTTAATACTGTAATAATTATGGTTATGACTTTGAAGCGGATGCCATTTATAAGCATATTATATTTCCTAATTAGAAACGTTCAATCAGAGCATGGTACTGGTTAATTAATGTATTTCGCTATTACGTACAAAACTTGTTACATTACATACTTTAGGCTTAATTATCAAGACTTAAAATGACTGTATTTAAATGTATAACATATAAGGGATATTTTAAACAATAATGAATACATACATTTTTCAATAATATCACAAGCTTAATAACACTGGCTCACTGACGCTTGATATCTGACCACAATATGAGACTTGCACAAAGCCCCAACACTAAGTGTAAAGCTTATTTTTTTACATAAACAAAATTTGCATTAGGTAACTTTAATAGGGATAGAATTTTTTTTTATAAAATAGAATGTATTTTCAATTTTTTATTATTGTCCACAGGGGTGGTGTTAGCCTAAGATGGTGTTGGCGTTTGTGGTCGGAGTCCTGTGCGTGTGGGGCCGCTTAAGCGTCGCAAACCCTGAAGCGAAGCGGCTATACGACGACCTCCTTTCAAACTACAACAGATTGATTCGGCCCGTGGGCAACAACTCAGACCGGCTCACCGTGAAGATGGGACTGAGGCTTAGTCAACTCATCGACGTTGTAAGTACTCATTTTTAAAATTTATATTCTTATTAAAAAAAAAAAAACTAATTTCAGGACCTAATTTAACTTTCTCAATACTACGTATAGATACACACATTTAATTAATTTAATTCGCATTTAAAGAGTCAAATGCAGACTTCACGTCTATCTGAAATCGATATATCCATTATTTCATGATCCATTTTAAAAATTTCAAATTATTTTAAGAAAAATGATAAAAAACAAGGAGTGTTTATAAAAACAAATAAATATAAATAAGTTAATTATATAAAATAAAATATATAAATAAAATTAAATTACTTATGTAATATCAAATTATATTTGGTTGATAATTTAATGAAACCTAAAAGACTATCTATCTTTATTAAGAGAATAAGTTAACCTTTTTTTAAATAGATTTTAATTAATAACTAATCTGCAATCTAATGAACATTAAGCATTATTTTCTAATATTCACATTGTATTAAAAATGAAACATTTCATCCAAAGTATTAGTTTAGTTTACCTTCTAATCTATCAAACATATTACAATTAAGCTTAATCCGCTTAAATCGATATATTTGAAACGGTTCAAAGATCACGCTTCCATTAGTTTAATGGTGATATAAAATTAATACAAAATCGTTTGCTCCTAAACCTGAATAGTTTCAAAATCGGAACGTTTCGGATTATCCCGAACTACAACTAAAATCCCTTCGTTAAAACGGATTTCACTTCCTGTTCACTTCCATTAGATTATAACTTTCAGTTTACGAATAAATTATATTTAATATTATCAATACTTAATAAATTTTATTTCGATTTGAATTTGTTGGCTTCGAAACGACTGTGGAATTATAATATAATATAAATTCGTTGTACACTATTCTATTTTTCAGCAATTTTTTGGCTTACCAATTCTAACAACACAATCTTTTATAAACTATATTTTTAATAAATAAGACATTTACAGACTTAGCCCAAACTATCAAAATATTTAATCTTTGGGATTCGCTTCTTATCGCTGAGAGACTAGTATTTACAGAGAAGTATCTTTATATTCGTAAAGTTAAGTTTGTATTTAGTAGTAATTTTATATTCTAAATTTAGATCGCATTTACAAGTAAAAGATGTTTTCTAAAGAGATATTTCGAACGCGTAACAAAAAGGATGAAGGGGCTGAAATAGCACGACTAAGCGAAATTGAGATAAGATTTGAAATGCTCAAGTATAAAATGCCATAAATTACATAAAATGAAAGTGTTACATACAGTTTCCAAAAATTATTTCGAAAAATGTTTATTTTTTTATTAAAGTCGTCACTTGTAGGGTAAGTCACAGTAAAATATTCCATGTAAACTACTTACTTGCTACTTTAAACATGATTATAAGACACTACAAGTGCTATGTGAGTGATATTCCCTATAAATAGTATATTTTTACTACTGTATTTGCCTGACATAATTCTTGATCGTTATGTCGACGGTTTTTCGCAGCTCATCTCAGGTCAGTAGTCAGTAACAGCCTATGAATGTCCCACTGCTGGGCTAAGGCCTCCTCTCTCTTTTGAGGATAATTTTTGGAGCTTATTCCACATGTGAAATACACATGTGGCAGAATTTCAGTGAAATTAGACACATGCAGGTTCTCTCTCGATATTTTCCTTCAATATTCACCGTCAAGCAGGAGATAAATTATTATCACAAATTAAGCACGTGAAAATTCAGTGGTGCTTGCGCGGGCTTAAAACCACGATCATCGGTTAAGATTCACACTTTCTTACCACTGGGCCATCTCGGCTTCTCACCACAGGTGTATTTGAGCAATTCCATATAAAACTGTTCAATTATTTTAATAATAATTTAGTATTTTGTTCACGGTCGTTTGGAACATAGTCCATGAATTTGTTGATTTCCAAACTACATTTGCTGCGCTTTTTTCTACATTCCGTCGGTCTCTTATTATCATTAGTGGTTTTTGAAACAGTTCTGCTATTGTGGACTCTTACGTTATTACGAATAATTTCACTAATGTTCTCTTGGTCTGATATGATTAATTTCTACATTCTTATTTCCGAAAGATGTTCATGTGAGATACTAATATCGCCTCCCAAGATGATTATAATTGTGCCTCGTGCAGGTTTTCGTAAGTTTTTTGTCTGGCTCGTTCAATGAGGTTATAACAATTTGGTTCTCTTTGACCTTTAGAACGGTATTTTGTAATGTAGCTGAAAGTTTTCTCGTAATTTTGTATCTTATTTGAATGTTGAGTTAGGTATTTATAGTAATGTTATTCTTTCCTTGGGTAGGTTATATATGAATGTGGTTCTCACTAGACGGTGGTCGTTATTAGCTTAAAATGACTCTTGAAATAGAGACGTTAGATATAGTGGCTTAAGTGAACTAATTATCCATCCGAGCTAGACTAAATACATTTTCGAGAGTAGTGCTTCCTGAAAAAGAAATTAATTTCGTACAATGGGAAATTCAACAGTAATCGCTCGCACAGATTTTGATTTTCTAACCTGTGCTGCTCAACCAAATTATCGATGTTAAATAGATCTGCATTTTTATCATTAAAGTGGCGTTCATAATAATTAGAACTTTATTCTACATATATAGAAAACTCATAAAGCTTTCAAACTATCGATACGAGTGCAAAACTCATTTAACTAAACCATTGGGGACGCGAGAATTGAAATGGAATCTGTGTTGAAAGGTTATGGATTTATAAATAAAGTTTCGCCGCACTGTCCAGACTTAGCCGCGTAAAGCAATCAACTTTTGAAACAAAACATATTATTTCAATCGAACTAACATTGATTGAAATCAATTTCATAGTTATAGTTTTTATAGCCAGGTAATAAAGTAGATTTAATAAATTAAGTCATTTAAATAAACTACTTTAGATAGCTCTTGGATAGGTGTTCCTCGTTGTTTCATTTTTCATCCAATTAGTTGACACATTTGGAAGGTCATTCAGATTATTTTTTTGATATTTCTACAAGTTTATGATTTAAAAAAAAATATCTTAAGCCATTCTATTTTTTAAATTTAAATTAACAATTAATACAATTAAAAGTTCAGGTTCTAGTCTTCTTCTTTGTGTCTTACCTGAATCATATGTAACTCTGAAAATTACATGTATTTTACGAGTTTTAATATTCACACCTTTTTTTACGCTGGAAAAACTCATTACGCGTTTTCCCCACGGGAATAGTGGGGGGGCATGTGGGGCTCGTTGGTGTCCTAGGCGCCGAGTGCACCCTGAACATCCCGAATACCCACTAAAAAACGCGGAGCGCCACGGGATCGCTTGTGCATGCTACCGTAAACATTTTCATACCTAGGTACCCAATAAAAGATATTTGCAATAAATCAACATCGGAATGAATGAACGATTTAAAAATTTCGAGTGTTAGCTAAATTGCTATTTGTATTATGCTAGTCAATCATTATAAGATTTTATTAGACACCCGCCAATTAAACAAAAACTTTGTATTACGAATGAGGTCAATAATAACGCAAAACGTCAGGTAGCTCTGTCTTGAAACTTCAGTTTCTATTAAACGTATATACTTTTAAATAAATGAAAATAAAATTCAATAGAACATCTAAAGGAACATTCATTAAAAAGCCTAGAGCCCCTGAAGTTCAAACGGAATACTATATACTTTTTTTTCCAAGTAAACTAAGCTGGGTCTGATTGGGTGCCTCAAAGCGATTACTTGATTAAGTCAATATCACTTCGACTTTTACAGTAGAATGTTTATAAATTAAATCGGTTCTGTTTACTTTTAATACGCTGATCTTTTACTTGTTAAGGCCTTCATTTTAATAAATTGAATTGGACCTCACTTGCTTATTAAATTTTGCAATTTCTTAATTGTCTACACCCAAAACATTTATTTTTATATTATAGTTTTATTCAAAATTAAAAAAAAAATCATATTAGTGTAATTTTAATTATGCATTATATTATTAAGTAATTTGTCATTATATACATTAAGATAATCTTTGAAATAATTTCATTGGATTATTCTCTCTCTTCGTCGTTCCGAACGACAAAAACGCTGATTCATCAATTTGAATATTGAACGTCGAAACTACTAAGATAACATTAGAATTTTAAAATTTATCGCTCCCTCGTGTGGTGGAAATCCAAGAAATGCATGAAATCCAAAAATATAACGTAAAATTCTATCTCATTTTTAAACGATTTTCAATCTACATATTATACGATGTAATATATTATTCCTAAAACTATGGAAATCGGAGTTTAGGTAGAATCTAGAAAATATCTTAAATTTCCGAACATATTTCATTTATATTACTCATTTACGACACACAACATACACACACATATTAACAAATTTTGATATGTAAATCAATAATAAGTGTAACATAACGTTCATAGAATCACCGCGTGAACATTAATTATAAAATTCAAAAAGAATGAAAATGAAAGAAATGTTCAATGAAAAAAATAATATTGATCTAAGAATTTCACGCAAAATCAGTAATTATAATATTGTATTTGTTACATAATATGAAGTATATTAAGTAGACCTATTTTAAGCAATATTAACCACTATTTTGTTGATAATCCGTATTTAATCGTTGTAATCAACGCTCATAAATTCAATGCCATGGCTATATGGCCAACATGTTGGTCAATTTGCACTCAAAATATATACTAAAATAAATAAATTCAGTAGAAAAAATTAAATCCTAATTTTGTTAAAATTTCTTGCGTCATATACGTTTCATTTTGAAATTTTATGAATAGGTATAACTATAGGTTCGACTTATAGCAAAAATATATTATAATATTATTATAATATATTTATAATATATATATATATATATATATATATATAATATATTGTATATATATATAATATATTGTAATATTTTGACTCATGTAATACAGTATAAACTTACCTACAATATTTACAAGGATAAACTATGAATAGTTAAGAGCGTCTGGCCCAGTATTGTTGGATACAAGTTTCCTTGCTAAAACTTAGTACAACGCATTTGTTTTGTAAGTTTACAGAATGTAAGTAAAATATATCTTTAGTTTAGCCATAATTAAGTTTTCTTTATAAAATGTAGGTATTATTATAAAAATTTAATACAAGTTTTAAGTTTTTTTAACAACATGCTCCGATAGGTATTATAAATGGCTTTTTTGGCACATAATCCAATAATTATTTACATAGAAGGGTAGTAGCTAGGGCATAAGCTGTATATATTTAAACACAATAATTTTGTGTTTAAAAACGTTTCTCACCAACCCGTGATAAATAATATTATGTTAACCAAAGACGTACGAGGTCATCCCGCTCGTGGGAAGTTTTTGTCAAGCTAGTCTAATTTAACAACTGAAGCTCGTTCGAAGTTTATCTAAAACTGAGCGAGAAAAACAATAATGTGTACTCCAATATATAGAAAAAATTGTAGACGTTACAAAGGTTTCTAGGAACTTCCAGGCCAGCGCACGTATTGGCCACATTTTTTTTTATAATAGACAGCGTGACCCTGACTGATGCAATTTCTTTGGTTAATATGAAAAAAATACGATTGTGGGTAGTACGCGATTAATAATAAAATATTCATCGCGAAAATTTAAAGTGTATCAATGATGATTACAATTTTAAGTTCGCAAATAAAGTATTTTTATCTTTGTTGCTTGGATATTAAAAGATATGATTATTAAGATGTTAAAACGGTTTTATGTATATAATCACTTGTAAGTTTCATTAGAAAATGGTTTTCCAAATTATATATTTGTTTCATGTGTGGTTTAAGCATTAAGGTCTTAAGGGTTAGTGCAAAAACATTCCTAAAACACTCAGTCTTATTGCATCCACTGGTGACTAGGTACAGATTTCGCCCAAAAAACAGAAAAAGCAATTCAATTCGGAAACATATCCACGTTGCAAATATTTACATTTATTCATCTAATAATGTACGTTATTTAACTTTAATTTTAAATTGTATATATTATTTCAGTCTTCAACGTAAATAATTAACATTAAATTTAATTTCTAATATTCTTATTGATATTTCAATGTCGCTCTTTGTTTTATTTACATAAAATTTTATTCTCATTATCTGTATTTATATTCATCTTATCATAATCTTCTGTTCAATTTTAAACTGATAATTTGAAGCTAATTTAGAATTCACACAAAAAAAATAAAAATAAACGCTGATTTACTTTCACCAATTCTTTCATGTATTTTTATCAATTCTCACGTGTATTTTCGTTTCGTAAAAAAAAATCCGTTTCGTTATTAAGCAAAAATAACATACCGCAAGACATAATTTTATAGATATCTAAAATCCTTAATATTCGAAATAATTTACTACTACTATGAGTATTTGCAATTAAATTATTATTATTTACTCAATATTCGATAAAGATAATTTCCACCGTGAAAAGTTAATCGAATACTGCATAAATTAAAAGTGATTTCTATTCATTTTATAATAACAAACATTACTGAATTAATAATGACAATTTAAATTGAATGAAGCATCCATTAGCAAGCTGTAAATAACGATTTCAATACGCGATTATATTATTCAGATTACGTTACCATCAGAATATTTAATAGCGTAGATCCATGATGCTCCCATTTCTAATGCAGGCAGTGTAAAATATTTCTAGCAGTGCAATTTCCAAGGCAGTATAGTAAGCCAATAAACAACCTTCGATACTGAATAAGATATTTCAAAAGGAAAGTGCAAGCATTTCTATTCACAAGAGATTCTTACAAGCATTTTATAGTATCCTACTGGGATTAAACTGTAATATTTTACTGGAAATATAATATTTGATGATATTTTTTTTAAACTGATTGTTAATGTTCGTTATTTTATTATTGTATATGTATTGTTATGTTTCATGTAACTTATCATTATAAGGTTAAGATTCGTCATAATATGATTTGAAATACTCATAAAAAATAGAAAGTTTAAGACTAGCGATATTGAAAAAAAAAATCAGCAGAGTAAATGCGCCACGTATGTATGCGATTAAAGAGCGGCGATGAAGAGGGGCTTAAAATATCGTCATATCGTCTGACGTCACGTCATAAGAGCCCGTCTTAAACAACGTAAGATAGATGATTCACATCAAAAGTCATGCAAAGAACAGTCATATCACTTAAGTAGTGAACTCTTAACACATCGTATAAGTGGTATACATATAAAGAATACAAAAATATGCGCTTAATACATAAATATACACACCTCGTTGATTCGAAAATGAACTAAGAAATAAAAGTTTCATTTAAAATTTACAAGCTCAGCTCGCGTCGAGAGGAAATTTCGAATTCTGTCGTCAACAGCACCGAAGAAGTAACTCAGAGATCGCTTTATATCCGCAGTGAAACCTGCCAAAATCAAGCACGTTTCGAACAGAAAATATAACTGAACACTAGTTTTGTGATGGCTATATATACCATTAATACTTCTATATACTTACATTCATAATATATCGAAAAATCTTCAATAATGACACAAAATAATAGATGTAAAATTAAAGTATTCAGATAAGTAAAGATGAAGTGCTCATCAATTTATAATATATATTTTTGACTTACTATCCTACCCGTGTCTCGGAAAGCACGTAAAGCCGTTGGTCCTGTACTTATATTTTAATCTTTCCGGTCGTGTCGGATTGCCGTCCCATCGGATTATGAGAGTTAGAGAATAGAGAGTGCACCTGTGCTTGCGCACACACTTGTGCACTATAATATCTCCTGCGTAGTAGGCTAATCTCTCTTGAGTTTGTCTGCCGTGGCCAAAATCGGTCTGGAGGACATTATATAAAATAATAATTTTTATATTATAATAAGCTCACCATAATATACTCTAAAATATTGCTCATAACATTTGTACCTTAGGTATTGCAACATCCCCATATTTTTTTTTAATTTGCTATAAAAATATTTATATTAATTGAAAACAATTTCTTTGCTAAGACTATAAAACAAGTTTTATACGTTAACGAATTTAAAGCAAAATATTTAAGTTTAATTAAAATTTTCCTTACATACAAGTTTTCAATTTAAACGTGATATAAAAGATATACTATTATCAACTTAGGTAAAGTTTACTTTCAGTCTGATTCTAAAGATTTATGTTAAATGTAAACATGGGATGTTTCTAAACGTATCTCGTCTTAGACTGAAGACGAACGATAATTAAAAAAATACCATCTCATCTCTCGCTAAATAAATGTAGAACGAAATCATTTTGTGGATTTTATTCCATGGTATAATTCGATAATTTGATGGAAAACTATGATTAATAAAAATGAGGATAAAACAAACAGACGTCCAATAGAATTTATTATATATAAAAAAAAGTAATTTTCGTAATTCTAAAAGACCACTGATCGCCTGGTGGTATGCAGTCACCACCTCGCATAGACATTGGCGCTAGAAGAAATATTAACCAATACTTACATTACCAACGTGCCAGCCAACTTTGAAACTAAGACGTTGCTTATTGACGTTGAGACGTTGCGTTGGTAATTACACCGGCTCACTCTTCAAACCAGGATTCAACAACATAATCATCGAAAATTCTAAGTATCTAAGTCTCTTGTGATATTAATACATTCGTCTTTATAGCTTATTGTTTTTCTAAGTAGATATATATTTTAAACGAAAATTATGCAAACCAAACTTAGCACATATATATAATAATGTTAAATATAAATAAATAACATTTATTTCAAACCACTGATGTGAAACCAAACTATTGATTGTTGAAAAACTAATTGGTCGTACGGTCAGTTTGACTACAATTTGAAACACCAGCTCTGATTAAATGTTTCGGCCAACGGGGAGTTTAAATTGCATTTGTACTGTATTTGTCTAGTACACAACTCAGATTTGAAATTGAATTTAAGCTTTGAATTTAAGAGAATAATAAATATAATCATAATATTGAATATATTTAATGGCTATGTTGACAGAACGGTTTTGTATCGTAACATTTTTAATTTTTAAAAGTTCTAAAGAAAATGTGATACTATATATTATGTGTATGCCTTTAATCAAGAACGCAATCAGATTCAAAAGGTGTAGTTCGAACAGAAGCGTTATTGATAGTTAAAAATCGACTATCAATTCGGAATATAAGATCTCGGCTGTAAGAAACATTTTTAACATTGGAAACTAAGAAGTTATATTACTTGTGCCTGTAATTACACTAGCTCACTCACGATTCAAACCAGAACAAAACAATATTAATTAATGCTGTTTAGTGGTAGAATACGTAATGAGTTATACCTACCCAGATGAGCTGTCTCCAAGTAAATACGTTAATTATTGCTTAATCATTATACATGTGATTAATTACTAAAGAAACAATATTAATTTTAATTGGACTTAAAAATACACAGCACTTTTAAAACGTTACAGTTAATTGAAAAACGTATACCATTATATTTTATTAAAACAAAGTGAAATTATAAAATAGTTCACTAAAACCACAATACAATTATAAAAAATAATAAACTCACCATATAACGGATTAAGTTTATTGCCTCCATTAAAAACTCTATTACAAAAGTCGACGTCGCACACAGAAAACCAATTTAGGTTCCTCTGGGACGTTTTAGTGAGTTCGTGTAAGGTTCGCTGGTTGTTGCATTTTTGAGCAAATTGCAGTATTCTTGTATGCACTACGAAAGAGGTTATTGTTTAATGAAACTGAAATGAACGTTACTAAATGTACATGTAAGTACAGCAAACACTTGAATGGAAAATTAAATGCTTCTTTACATACATATATAATTCATAACTGTGTAACTGACGAGCCGGTTGGCGTGGTTGGTAAATACTTGCCTTTTACGCCGAAGGTTGTGTGTTCGATTCCCACCCAGGACAGACATTTGTGTGCATGAACATGTCTGTTTGTCCTGAGTCTGGGTGTAATTATCTATATAAGTATGTGTTGCGGCGCTTCACTACCTATCATCGCGGGGTGCGGGGACGCGCCTTCCAACTTTACTTCACTTGTCGTCTCGACGCGCGAGCTCGACACACATCAGTTCTTCATCTTATAATTATATTATCATTAATACAAGTACTCAATTTCCAAAGTCTTCGTTATTTTTACCACCACAAAAGCAGCTATCGAAGCTAACAGTATGTATTCACAAAATAAAAGTAGTATATGTAGTATATCAGTTGTCTGGTTTTCTTACTACAAGCTTCACTTCACTGGTGGTAGGGCTTTGTGCAAGGTCGTCTGGGTAGGTACCACCCACTCATCAGATATTCTACCGCAAAACAGCAATACTTGATATTGTTGTGTTCCGGTTTGAAGGGTGAGTGAGCCAGTGTAATTACAGGCACAAGGGACATAAAATCTTAGTTCCCAAGGTTGGTGGCGCATTGGATATGTAAGCGATGGTTGACATTTCTTACAATGCCAATGTCTAAGAGCGTTGGTGACCACTTACCATCAGGTGGCCCATATGCTCGTCCGCCTTCCTATTCTATAAAAAAAAAAAAAAAGCTCTGCTTAATTTGGGATCAGATGGCCGATTGTGAATAATGTCCTTGGATATAATTATTATATTATTATTATTAACTTGATTGTTGAAAAAGAGTAACTAGTGTGCTTCTCGTCGGGTCTTCTATGTTGAATTTATATTCCAAATCGGTGCTAACTTCAAATATGGTGTTTGCAAGATTCTACTTGCACAAAGTTTACTTTGATATGATTTGAATTATTTTATAAAGACATTTTCTTCAAAATAACTTTATAATTAAACTATTTTGAGAATAAATTTGAAATTAAAACAAGGCATTAAGATCTTTTATTTGATAAAAGTGTTTATAGAATACTCTAAAATGTAACTATTATTTTGAAATGGTTACCAATTTCCTTTAATTATATAATTTTATAAATAAAAAAAAAATTATAAACTTAAAGTATTGCTAATCCAAGAAATGTCCGTAGGAGATGTTAACATTACATATTCAATAATTATTTCAAATCTCTTAGGGCTCTCCAAGTTGCCTCTAAGACACGTTGTGCATTATTGAGCAAACTGCAGCTCTTACACTAGCGACCCAACACGGCACTTAACTGGAATAGCATCTGAAAATAATACCTTCAATTTTAAACTGCACGTGACATAGAATACAAAATTTTCCATTTAAATGTAATTTTACTTTAAAAATAAAAAATGATATTGACAATAATTTTATTTAAGTCTTGGTTTATAAAAAAAATACTTTAAATGGGATCATACATCAACAAATTAACAGTGATCAATTCAAAAATAGTCTAGCAAAGATACGATTATCATTTCCAAGCCTCCAGCGTTTTCAATTTCCATATTGATGCATTTAAAAAGATATGAGGCACTTATGTAGATCACCGGCTGAGACGCTTCGAGTTAAGATATTTACTGCTAGTCTATCTGTATGCACGTAGTGCCGTGTGTATGGCTGCGGGGTTAATACGAAATACTTTAGTCGATGCTTTGGATATTTTATGATGATGTCCCTCGTGAAAGAGTTCAGCTACAACAATTAATCAACAAATTACTCTTGCAATAGAATTAAATAAAAACAAAAATACAATGAAAATTTCTAATGCAAGAGGTGACGATTTCCATGTTATCATGCTGAAACGATTTTCCTCCACAGATGTTGCAATTTCAAATTATTCCTAATGGCATTCTCAAAACTCTTGACAGTAAAATTCAAAATCTGTAAAACAATTGTGCTTACATGAAAAGGGGCTGTATCTGCATGATTAAATTAAAAATCATATGTATTAAAATGCTTGCGTTTCATTCTTACATACATATTGTTAAGAAGTTAATTAAATATGTGAGATATTAATACTAAATATCGTTTAAATATGCCATTTTATCGAATGCAAATTTTTCTAAGTATTAGATAGCGTGTGCAGCAGCTGTTGACGTGGAAAGTGATGAATATGAAACGACACATTTTGCAGAAATATTAAAGGCTGATGTTAAAATTTGCGATAAAAATAAAATAAAATTTTATATTTAATAGTTCCATAACAGTAAAAAAAGAAGTATTGAATGTTTATAACTTTACGTTCAAGATATTTTAGCTGTTACGACTCTTACATTAAATCCTATTTTTGGTCAATAACGTTATATATTGTTTGTTTATTACTATGTGTCTTTCTGTAATAAACTTGCCTTTCAAGTAACTGTCACAAATTCACCTCGTCCACTCGTTACTTGCTACACTGCTTAGAAACGCAGCTGCTCCCAGACTTGGATTCATGTTTTAAGCAGTAAGGGCATTTCTAAAGGCTACTGGTCCATAATCTACGAGCTAATTTCGCTTATCCACCACCTGCTTACAGTCTAAATTCGTCTGAGGATAATTGTGCAAGATGTTCACAGTATATGCTGAACTTGCAAATATGTTAACAGGTAAATCGATCTTAAAGTTAGTGCTCGGGGATTGTTCGATTGGAATTTGTTAAAAGTAAGTTTGCCTTGCGGGAGCTGCGGTCGCAAAGTTTCTTAGCATTAATTGATGTACCTTATGTTCGGATCAGCATGTTATGAGGTTCAAATAGTGGTTGATTAAAAAACTTTCTCATTTCTCCGCCTTATATGGTCTGACTTCCATCTTGAATTTTATTAACTCTAAATCCCACAGCCAATTTGATTTAAAGTTTTGTTATTACGGTTATTGCGTTGGATACGAAAAAGTTCTTTAATATCAAATGAGTTGTAAGTAAATTTACAAGTTTTGAATACGCTAAATTAAGGAACGTAAGACATTATAGATACGGTGGTGTATGGAATTCAATTTATTGCTATAATCTTTTCTAGAATAATGATTGAATTTTAACCTTCTGGTTCTTCTCAGTTAAACTGCTATGCATCAACTCACTTTGCTTTAATATTTATCATTAAACTGGTAAACCAATATATTTAAATAATATAATTTAATTATTAAATTTAATGACTATGTTTATTTATGGCCATGCTTCAGTCCAGAATAGAATCAACTTGAACAAAATTATCTCAAGCCATTAAGAGGGTATCTAAGTGCATTTGTCCTCTTTTCCCGTCACCCAATTCTCCCTTTAGGGCAAAGGGTCGGGAAATTGATGTGGTAATAGATAACAGTGTCTGATTTTGTTCTTATTAATAACTTTAGGGACCGACTGCCTTTAGGCTACCGTGATGACCTTAGTCACAAATTATTATTAATGAGGGATGTCGGATGAGAAAATAATAATATTCAAGTTTTTATTCCTCGTGATTGATGGTTGGGACTTTTAAAATAATAATTTTTTTAGTATTTAGAATGTAATGTATTATGGTGAAGAAGATGACAACATATTTTCCCTATAATCGATTATTTTTAACCTTCTTTAACCAAAACGGTTTGATAGATTTGATTTATGAGCTGTTCTCCGAATATAGTCTCTATAATGTTAAATCCAATATATTTGGGTACACGCATCACCGATCACTTTCAAGTTTACGTGCTATGATGAATTTAGGAGAATTATGAAATATGATGATAAATATTGTTTCGAATTTTAATTACACAGAAGATAAGATAAGATGGACGGCCATAAGCTGAAGAAGGAGAAAATAAAACAGGGTTCGATTGAAAACAAAAAAATTCTGTCAGTGACAATTTATGAGTAATGTAATAAAACAGTCTACTACTTCGTTTTAAAATGACTAAATGCTGTGCGAATTATATTTCTTCTTTTATTTTATTATTTTCTGCTAATATATTATTATAAATTTTATTCTAGTATCACTATCTGTTGTTTCCTACAAGTGGATTTTCTTAATGTTTTAAAATAAATTACCAACAAAGCAAACAATGCCGCTTCGAAAAAAAAGAACATTCTGGAAAATCAAGCAATTTTTTTACATTTTTGTCACAAAAAATCACTAAAAATAAACGAAGCTTCCTCTACATGTAGAGTGTGGTATATTTACAGTTTTAAATAGAATTACATCAAATATAATAAAGCCTAAAACTGTTATAGAGAGTACGCACGCAGAGTTTTAAACTTTGTAGTTGTGGTATTCGTGTAGATTCCACTAATTGTATAACTCCAACTACGTGTTTAATTCTGTTGAAGTCCCAACATTAAAACATATTAACAATTTGTTATTTGTCGAACAATGAACAAATTAATTTCATATATTAACGCACAGAGGAAGATCTGACATTACAACTAATTAATTTTATTGATAATGTTTTCGGAATATTAAGTCGGTTTTTGCCGATAAAATATTTAGTTATATATTTAAAACCTTAAAGTTATGAAAAATGTGATTTTTATTATTATTTGGTAATCAAATTGCACTTAAAAATTATATATTTATTTGCAAAATTTATTTAATTATTGCCTTATACTGATAATATTTTTTCTAAATTGTAAATTTTAACATAGCAGTTATTAAAACGAGTAATAAATCAGTTTTAATTTATCTATAACCAATTTCAGTCCTTTTACGACCGTATTATAATTTATCTTATCCAATATAATTAAATGAAACTATTTAATTCTATTATAATGTAAACTATTCCTTTAACTGATCCTTCATATAGTCCAAATACATCAATCACAAACACGCTTCAATTTCAGCTATCAGTGACAACAATGACCAACAGATTTCGTGTTGCTGGTAACATCTCTGTCATCTGGGTGGGCATGTTAGGCAGTTAACCTTCATATTTGACACGTTCACTACTTAACTACATGCATGGATTACATGGCCTCTTTGATGTGACCCGTGTGCTGGTATTGCCTCACAACCAGTGTTTTCAGTTAAAGTTTGTTTTTTTAGATAAAAATAGTATTAGTGTTTATTATATTTTATTTGTTAAATAAGCAAATTAAAAATAAATTTGTATCAACTACAATTCATGTCATCATGTAAAGTCTTAATCACATTACTTAAAACACAAAATAGTATAAGACTTATTATAAATAATTCTGATAATAATATATATTAATGAGGATACATAAAGTTCGTATCTAAGGAAATAACCAGTTAATTAAGCTATTTTTAATGATATTATAAAAAAATATTGAAATATAAAAATAGAACAAAATTCACACTTCCCCAGAGGCCTTTTACGTTAAATCAAAGGCATTTTCAATCAAGAAGATTGATGATAGGTTAATCTGAAGATCAATGGAGGCGGAAGGGATTTTAGATGGAACTAAGGGTCTGGAAATATGAACATAATGTATATATAATATACAATATAAGTATAATTCTATATATACACTGGGTTACGTTGTTGCAATTGTGACAAAGTATTAGTAGTAAATATGATATATATATATATGATATATATTAACGTACTGAACGTAATAGGAAATTATAGTAATACGAATTTAGGTTGTAATATAATTATTAACTTTAACCCAGCTGTTATAGTTAATTATTACTTAAATTATATTTTTTATTAATTAAAATCCAAAAACAATGAATGTTCGATAAATATACATAGAAGTACATAATTACTTTTAACGGTAACTTAATGTAAATAAGCTTTTTGTCTAACACAATTTATCGACAACTTGCTTGAGTTATTACGTCAACTGACCAACTTACGAATATAGAACAAAAATTGGCACCAACCCACAATCACATTTTTACTGCAGATGTGTGGATATTTTGAAGTTAATACGAATAGAAATTTACGCAAGTCTGGGAAAGAAACTTCTGAAATACAAACGTAACTTTTTAGTTTTCGTACTAAAATACTTGAATAACTTAGAAAGTAAAACTTACACTATAATACGATAAAATAAGCATAATAATATAACTAACTCAAGACATTTCTTTAATAAAATTTATGGTTCTCTATGCCAACTACAACGAATTAATTTAAAAGAAAGGGGGGGAACTGGGTTATGTGAAATTCTTGCCCACTAAAACCACTCTGATGGCCGTCCTCGGCGCAGATCGGAGAGGCTGCGGGATCGTGTTGATATAACGCATCCGCGGCCTCTCCCGTGCTGTGCCCGCTCGTGGCTTGGCGGAGCTCTCCTCAGGGTACCCCAACGTACCTTGTCCGTCTTTACATTTTTTTTTTAAAGTTCTATAGACAACTAAAATCAACCAATGATACATTTTTTAAATTACATTTATAGTACACTAGTTTCTTCACGCGGCTTCGTGCGCGTTTAAGAAGCGTCGGTCTCGGGTTTGATAGACAAAAAAATAGCCTATGTCCTTTCTTAGGGTCCAAGCTGGCTTCATACCAAATTTCATCAAAATCGTTTCAGTCGTTTAGCCATGAAAGCATAACATACAGACAGAGTTACTTTCGCATTTATATTATTAGTATAAATTCAATGAAATCAAGGAAACAGTTTATTGTCCACCTTCATTTCTTAATTAAAAGATAAAAATAAACTGAAACGAAATAATCATAGCATCATCTATTTATTATATTTTCATGAAAACTTTTAAAGCAAGAATTATAAATCATCCTGTTTATTTATATCTACGCCGCTAAGAGCGCTAAGTTTCTTTTAGTGCAACTAATGAGAAAATGTGGACCACCAAGCACTTTCAAGAAGGATTCAGCGCTTTAATATGGCCAGGCTGTGCTTAACCGAGAAATTAATTATTTCTTAATACTGCAGACATTGTTTTACTAAACTTTTTATAAAAGAATTATTTAGAAAAATATTTATTATTCAACTAAGAACGAATGAACTACAAATGAAATAAATAATAATAACAAAAATAATATTAAATTATATGGTTCTTGAATTACTGTTTTTTTAAATGTGCTTACTTTGTTTGTAAATAAAAATACGTTACACAACTCATACAAATTTAATAAAATATAAAAAAAACATTGTATTGTTACATATGGACATGGCAATATCAACTGAACAACAAAATAAAAAAATTGCCAAACACTCCGGGCTTGAACCCGAGACATCAGGGCCTGCCTCATAAGCTCGTCTGGGTAGGTACCACCCACTCATCAGATATTCTACCGCAAAACAGCAATACTTGATATTGTTGTGTTCCGGTTTGAAGGGTGAGTGAGCCAGTGTAATTACAGGCACAAGGGACATTAAATCTTAGTTCCCAAGGTTGGTGGCGCATTGGATATGTAAGCGATGGTTGACATTTCTTACAATGCCAATGTCTAAGAGCGTTGGTGACCACTTACCATCAGGTGGCCCATATGCTCGTCCGCCTTCCTATTCTATAAAAAAAAAAAAAAAAAAAGCAAACCAAGCTCACAAAACAGTCAACCCAAATACTCATGAAGTATTGCAGTATAAAGAGGAAGTGAGCGACTAAAGTTACAGGATACACGTCTTATGCATATGCATAACTTCCGCAGAAGACAACGAATTATCTAGCTTGTCTAAAAGAGGAAAGTTTATCATATATTATATTTAATCTTTTCATATAAAATATAAAGATATATAGGGCCTGGCCCTGATTGTAAGTGGTCACTATTTCCAATAGATATTGGGGCTATAAGATATATTACCCAGCTGAGGAACATTTACAGGCTCGTATTTATACAGGTTCTTATATATATATTAGGTATAAAATATATTGATTGATATTTAATTTTAATAAAATCTCTTTTATTATTCACCATTGAATTTAAGGATATCTACCCTCATATAATATTAAACTCGGCGAACGGTCAACAACCGAGAGGTCAATGACATTCTAGAAATAATATAAGCTGCATAATACGGAAACGGTAGTGACTTTGATTTTATCATGAATTTAAATTGATTATTCATACCTTAGATTAATGATATATTAAAAAATATTTTTAAAGATTATATAATATTATTTTAAATATAAAAAATAATATTATAAATTAATTTATCATATCATATCGAATAATAATCTGATCTGCTTGCGATGACGCATTTCGCAAAAATTAAGATAAAGATCACACGGAATTTTAATCGACATATTATTGTGTGTTTATTTCAACACTGTCCAATTTCAGGCTGATTTATTACTACAAATAAATAATTCACTTTATAACTTATGTAAATAACGGTCTTATGTCGTGACAGCCTGTGAATGTCCCACTGCTGGGCTAAAGGCCTCCTCTCCTCTTTTTGAGGAGAAGGTTTGGAGCTTATTCCACCACGCTGCTCCAATGCGGGTTGGTAGAATTCACATGTGGCAGAATTTCAGTTAAATTAGACACATGCAGGTTTCCTCACGATGTTTTCCTTCACCGTAAAGCACGAGATGAATTATAATCACAAATTAAGCACATGAAAATTCAGTGGTGCTTGCCCGGGTTTGAACCCACGATCATCGGTTAAGATTCACGCGTTCTTACCACAGGGCCATCTCGGCTTGTTATGTATAATATGGTCTTATGTATAATATTTATAATAATTTCGCCATAATTTAGCACAATTCATATTGACAAGCGTTCTTGTCTTAGTAGCTTATTTATGTGACAAATGATTAATAAAATAAAATGAAAACATCGTAAAGAATTATGCATGAGTTGGTTGAAAATTAAATATGTGTTATTATAACATTCGAACAACGTGATAATATATTTGAGCCTATAGCCTAGTGCGACATTTATAAGCCGTAAATAATTTTTAAATGGGTTTTATGATTAAAGTAAAGTAACATCTTGTAAATGTCTCACTGCTAAGCTAAGGCCTCTCCCTTTTGAGGAAGAGGTTTTGGACCCCACCTCGCTGCTGCAATGCGGGTTGGTGAATACATCGGGTGGATTCCACGTGCAGGTTGCCTCACGAGGCTTTTTTACCGACATTATTTATTAACACAAATTAAGTACGTAAAAAATGGTACTTGCCCGGATTCGAACTTTAAATCATCGGTTAAGTTTCATGACTTGTGTCCACCGAGTCATCACGGCGTTACAAGAAAACTTTAATAAACAAAGTATCATTACGTTATTTTCTATTACATAATCAAAACCTATGCTAAATGTTGTACTTATCCAGCCACCTGCGTAATTGAACTACATACATTGTTATATTTTGTATATGTATGGATGGAACCGAAGTATTTTTTATACAAGTATTATTTATATAATAAAATTTATGAAATTAATTTTTCAGATTAAATAAAGTTCAAGACGTCAGGTGTATAGGTGTGAATATTTTCAATGACAGACAATAATCGTATTCAGATCACTGCGCGTATGTTTCACTATTTTCATTATTTTTCACGAGATTTATATTATTAACACACGATGTTTTTTTGTGTATCACACCGTACATAGATATAAGCAAAAAAAGTTTAACCCAACTCTTTTGTATTTATGAATAGTATCTAACTGCCAAATACATTAATAATTAGAAGCAGATTTTTAATCTCCAAAAATTTGTATCTCATTCCACTTTATTAATTTTTTTAATATATTTTATGTATTAATTAATTTAATTCAATTTATTTTATATTAGTTAGTTATAAATACGAGTCGATAATACTGCGTTATCACATATTATCTGTTGGGATCGCTTAACATGCTTATATTTTTCATAAATAAAGGTATTTCATTTATACTTATAATAATTTTTCTTCTTCACAAAATTATTAAATAATTATAAAATTATTTATGTATTACATTGACATAAACATGCCAGTTTTCCCTTTACTTAAACTCATATATACATACAACATATAATATATCACACGTTTTTATGAAAAGTGAAAAGTAATATTAACCTTTCCGTACAAGCAAATGCGCTACCAATCTTCACTAAGATGCTATATCCTTTGCGCGTGTAATAACACTGGCTCACTCGCCCTTCATACCGAAACAAAACGATACTAAATATTGCTGTCTGGCAGTAGAATATCTGATGAGTGGGTGGTACATACCCAGACGAGTTAACACAAAACCAAGTAAACCAAGTAGTTTTCATTATCTTAGTATAATGTCAACAAAATCCGCGACGGAAGCGTCTGTAATACAACCACGTATGTTTTTGTTTTCTCGTCTTATCCCCGATGCTACATTCTGTATATTACTTATATGAGATGCATTCCTCATTTTCCTCTGTTGACACTATGGAAATTAGGATCCCAACGTTGATTTTAATAAAGATCTCATGATATAAGCTAAGTCACTCTGACGGCTTCTAGCTTCTACATTTAGCTGTAACACAACATTATGCAACGTGGATTTTAAGGAATTTTGATATTAGTCGCATTTTCCGTATCAAGTACAGTATTATTTGGGATATAATATAATACATATTTAAATAGACTCCTTTGTGTAACGACTCTTAGCACTTACCACTATGTTTTATGTGGATCTTTGGGGTTAATAATTCATTAGTTATTCCAATGATATATACTTGGCCTTGAGAAAGCCCGTCTGGGTAGGTACAACTCACTCAACACATATTCTACCGCTAAATAGCAGTACTTAATATTGTTGAGGCCCAGTTTGAATGGTGAGTGAGCCCGTGTTACTACAGGTACGAAGGATCTTCACATCTTAGTTCTCAAGGTTGGTGGTATATTGCCGATGAAAGGCCCAGGCCCCGCTGACGTTTTGCGTCCATTTATAATTATTCGCGTGCTAGGTGGTAATATGCATTCAATTTATTCATCAGGCAATAATAATCGCTATCAAGCATTTTCTATATATAAAATAACCGTTCACATTTAACACTTTGACTAGTAATTTTAGAGATATTTAATATGACGGAAAATTTAATAACACATCATGGCATTTTTTTAAATCTTTTTTTTTTTTATAATATATTAATTATTTAAAAATTATAAAAAAGTAAATAGTGCCCACGTTACGAGAACGTTAGCTCATTTTCAAAAATAAATATTGATAAACAGTTCCTCAATTGCTCAAGTCAACCAAAGCTATGGATCCCTTAGATAATCCCACCGTTTTTACAGTGGAATTAGTGTTGAATTCCATTAATTCGGCCACATAAATCCCCGTTAGGCTACCCAGAATCGCGGAAACCGATTTATATTGAGCCCTGGATTTAAGATAAGCCAACTGAGTTGATGAGTAAATAACCCTTACTTTTTTGGGTCTTTAAAGAGATGATTTTGGATATTCGTTTTTAAACTGGCAAATGCGTTCGCATTACTTTACGGTAGTGTTTAGTGCAAGTACGCAATTTAGTTCCCAAGGCTGATGGTCCATTGGCGATGTAAGAGATCGATCATATTTCTTTTAATACAATTGTCTATAGGTGACCTCTTACAGGTGACTTATTTGGAAGTCAGTGTACAAAATTTTAATAGAAAAAATCATCTTTGATGATAATCTGAAATAATTAGACTGATCTTACTAGACGATTATATGGTAGAGCTTTGTGCAAGCTTGTCTGGGTAGGTACCACCCACTCATCAGATATTCTACCGCAAAACAGCAGTACTTGTTATTGTTGTGTTCCGGTGTAAAGGGTGAGTGAGCCAGTGTAATTACAGGCACAAGGGACATAAAATCTTAGTTCCCAAGGTTGGTGGCGCATTGGCTATGTAAGCGATGGTTGACGTTTCTTGCAATGCCAATGTCTAAGGGCGTTTGGTGACCTCTTACCATCAGGTGGCCCATATGTTCGTCCGCCTTCCTATTCTATATAAAATATATATATATATATATTTTATATATATATATATATGCGGGTTGGTAGAATTCACATGTGGCAGAACTTCAGTGAAATTAGACACATGCAGGTTTCCTCACGATGTTTTCCTTCACCGTAAAGCACGAGATGAATTATAATATTAAAATACATATATATATATATATATGTATTTTAATAATTAAAAAAAAAACTAAAAGTGTCATGTCACCCGCATTGGAGTAGCGTGGTGGAATAAGCTCCAAACCTTCTCCTCAAAAAGAGGAGAGGAGGCCTTTAGCCAGCAGTGGGACATTCACAGGCTGTTACGGTTACAGTAAAAGTGTCAAGCGTGTAAAAATGTCACACCTAAACTGAGGGCTAATTTCCTTTTAAAAACAAGGCCTCCAAGGTTCAGCTGTGAGATTTTATTCCACCATGCTACTTCAGAGTGAGTCGGTGACACATGCATTCTTTAAGACTTAATTTAGACTACAGAACGATTACGATATTAATTATTAACAGGAACCATGCTTGATGATGCAGGCATGAAAGGTCATCGCGATCACATATTATTGGTATTAAATCATTTTTTACTGTAATTTATATTTTATCAAATTTAAAAATATAATTACTTATATTATTACAGAATTTCATTGCTATCGCAATGTTTATGTAATAAATAAATTAAAAAAACCTAATATCCGTTTGAGTTCCGTAATAATTTACAACTACAAACATTTTAATTAAAATAAATAAGAAATTAGGGTATACTCATCTTCAAAGCCGACGAAACATCAGCACGCTGACGCGAGCTATGTACCTAATTAAATATGACTAAGTGACCATAATATTGTACAATGTAACCTTCATAATGAGAGATATTCAAAAATGTTTTAATTAGAATATCACGTTACGATGATTTCATGAAATTTGGAGGTTTTTTTAAGGCTGAGGTCACTTATTGAAACTTTATTTGAAAATGGCTTGTTATTAAAATTGTAACTCGACTCGTTATATTTTAATATAGTTGTTGTTAATTTAAAAAAAAAAACATATATAATGTATTTGGTGTTTATATAATATATAGACTATCAGTTATTAAGCGGAGCCTAAACCACGAACCAAATTATAAATACAAAATAATTTATGAAAACTTATTGGTGTCTTGATTGAAGATTCGCGTTTTCTAATCACAAGATCTTCACTGCTCTCGTATAATTTATAGTAATAAAATAAAACTATTTTATTATAATATATTTAAATTATGCTTTCAATTGAAATATTATCAAATTTACATATATGTGTATATACAATGATTGTTTTATGCGATATTTGTTTCATTTTACTCCTAAAGTTAAAATTAGCTATGTTTTTAATAAACATCTAGATAATCTTAAGATAAAACAATATATAAAAATAGACCCTACTGGTGGTAGGGCTTTGTGCAAGCTCGTCTGGGTAGGTACCACCCACTCATCAGATATTCTACCGCAAAACAGCAATACTTGATATTGTTGTGTTCCGGTTTGAAGGGTGAGTGAGCCAGTGTAATTACAGGCACAAGGGACATAAAATCTTAGTTCCCAAGGTTGGTGGCGCATTGGATATTTAAGCGATGGTTGACATTTCTTACAATGCCAATGTCTAAGAGCGTTGGTGACCACTTACCATCAGGTGGCCCATATGCTCGTCCGCCTTCCTTTTCTATAAAAAAAAAAAAAAAAAAAAGATACCAATTATATTTTTACCACATAGCGCGATAGGACATTGTATTATGTTTTGTTTATAATTTGATTCCTATTAACTTTAAATTCTTTTATTTGTGTATTTTATTTTCTCTAATAGTATATATTTATCAAATATTATATAAATAATTGCAAATAATTACATTACTTCTATTTCCTTGATATTTTCAAGCCATGCTTATAAATGAAGCAATTCACGTAACGTTATAGATGAAATAAACTTCAAAGTCTCAAATTTAATTTATAATACGGCTATTAATCTTTATTATGATTTTAAAATTATTTTCTTGTTAACAATACGCACCCTTCTCAGACATTTTAATCTAATTAACCCTAAATAGATAAAATTTGATAATGAACGAGAAAATAATTTGATACTTAGTGCCTATCACTAATGCTATCATAATACGCTTAATAATGAGTTAAGCTGACATAGCTGTGGATTGAATATCGTGCACGTAGATTTTAGCCGAATATCGTGGGTTCGATTCCGGGCAAGCACCAATGAGCTTTCGTGTATTTTATTAGTATGTTTGTGATAATAATTCATCTCGTACTTTACGGTGAAGGAATCGTGAGGAAACCTACATGTGTATAATTTCACTGAAATTGTGCTACATGTGTATTCCACCAACCCGTACTAGAGCAGAGTGGTGGAATAAGCTCCAAACATTCTCCTCAAAAAGGAAGAGGAGGTCCTTAACCGAGCAGTGGGACATTCACAGGCAATTACGGAATTATGTTTTGTAGCTTAACAAACGTGCCAACTTTACTGATAATATTTTAAACTTCAGAGTTGCGTACGCTTAACCTATCGGATGTGTACGACCTGTTGAGGATGCGCGTTAAAGTTTTAATGTTACAGTTAAGGTTTTAATGATCTCGATTAAATTTTCTACATTCTTGTCCAGTGTACATTCTCTAATTGATTCGTTATAGCTACATCTATGCCTGTATGTAAGCACTAGCTCTTGGATCAAAAGACGTGTGGACCAGTTTCTTAAAAATAATTTATTTTATAATAAAGAATAAAAAAAATACATAGAATAAATTATTATTATTATATTATAGTATTTAATATTATTATAGGATAAGACTACATAAATAGGAACTGTATATGACAACTTTTATATTTGCTTTCTAAAGTTAATTAAATGTATTAAAAATTGAAGGCTAAAAGATTTGTCATAGTTCGCGATACGTTTTTTTGCAGTTTAAGCAGATTTTACCTAACCTCGGAACGAGCAATTTAAAAATGGAATAAACGCAAAGAACTAATGTCCAAATTACGTTTATGGTTTAACATTAGCTCTACTGGACATACTGTATTAATTTTGTCTGTGTAATTTGAGTGCGCCTGTCTAATTTTGTTAATTATGTTAAGGGTATATACAACCTCGAATGGTATGTTTGATGCAGCATAATATATATATTTTTTAATCAATCACGTAGTAAAAATACGTAATGAAATTTGTGTTAATTATATACTAAAGCATACGTAGTGTAAACACGATTATTGAAAATTTTCTCGATAAAAAATCATTGCCTCGAAATAAAAAACACACAAACACACACATACATTCATACACACATACCATAAATGACTATTTAAAAAGTTTATAGTAACTAAATTTAATTGAACATGGATACTATTTGATTAATATCTTTTAAAATTACTGTCAGTAGAGCTTAGTGCAAGCTCGTCTGGGTAGGTACCACCCACTCATCAGATATCCGCAATACAGCAGTACTTGGTATTGTTGTGTTCCGGTTTGAGGGGCGAGTGAGCCAGTTGTAATTACAGGCACAAGGGACATAATATCTTAGTTCCCAAGGTTGGTGACACATTTGCGATATAAGCGATGTTTAACATTTCTTACAATGCCAATGTCTATGGGCGTTGGTGACCACTTACCATCATGTAGCCCATATGCTCGTCCACCTTCCTATTCTATAAAAAAATGGCTTTTCATTCGTCGTTAGAAATTAAATCTAAAAATACGTGTACGCTCAAATATCCTTCCTCCGACCCGCGCCGCCAAACTAATTCATTAGCGCTTCGAACGGGGAGCTAGTGTCGCTTGCGCAAATGCATATTTATACGTACTACATTTAATAAGAGATGCGAGTTCTATTGATTGAATAGGATGTGACCGCAAGAAAGTGATTATTTATTTATACAATAAACTATTATATCTTTAATGCAACTAAACGAATAGTATCCGGACGTTTTTGTTTTATGTCTATAATTTACTGCGAAGTCATACGTCTTATTTAATAAAGCTTTTTTAATATGAAAAGGAAAGCAATGGAAATGATATATTAACGTTGCGGATAGAACCAAACATTTTACAAGTGTAATAATGCTCAAATAAATGTTGGTGATAAATAATAAAATGTCATCCCATTTCCCCTTTAGTCGCTGTTCCGAGTTCGAGGATCATAAATCCAGGTCAATTATACCGACCCATGCCATTTAATAAAGTATGCAAAGTTCGAAAGCCACAGTTAAGGTAGGATTTGAAATCGCGTTGTGAAAAGCCAAGAAAAGTCATAAAATTAAATCTTTACGAATAAACGTTAAATTTTATATGATCTTGATGCTTGCCACTTTTTTATCGGATAATCCAATTTGTTTTTAATCGCTTTAAAGTACGGATGTATTCATTAAGTTCCTTAAACTATTTGAAATTACAAATACTATATGAGTTGCTTTTAATTGGTGGTATCGGTTAAATTTATACGCTATATCCATACTAATCACATCCCTTAAAATGTCTTACTGTTTGAAAATTTGGACCTTATATATTTCTGTTACCATATTATTCTGTTTTACCATATTATGTATGGAAAAAACAAACTTAAATACGATTACAATTATGTTTTACACTAGGAAAAAAAGTTTTGAAGCACAATGCATAAAATATTTTTTTATTAATTACTAATATTCCAAAAGTATCTAATGAGTTTGTTTTCTATTTAGTGCCTTTTAAATCAAAGCAAGACAAATCAATTAAAATACGAATACACGATATGTACGTCATGTTTTTTTAGCCTTTACTGACACAAACTCTAAATAAAAAGGTTTGTGTATATTACATGTAAAAACCTTCCTTCATGGAAAAAACACTTTAGTGAATAATACTTTATATTAAAATAAATATGATATTTGTAGATTAGTTGTACTACATAATACATATTGTCTCTTATTCGATTTAATGTTATGAGTACGTATCTTGTGCATGTAATCTTACACTTTCTCACTGAACAGTTAAACCAAAGCACAACAATATTGTTGCTTAGTGGTAGTATAACCAGTGGTTGAGCGGTATTTACACGAGCCAGCACAAAGCCCTAGATAAAAATACTGAATATTATTAGAATTCAAATAAAATGTTTCAGCTTACGTTTATTTCAAATATTGAATCCTGGGCAAACTCATAAATGACCCAAAGAAAATACAGCTAACGAGTAATAAGAAAATCAAAATACTTGCTTATATTACTTAAGACGCAAGTAATTTGCAGTGTACGAAATTTTCATTTACGTTAACCAAAAACTATATTACTGAAGTAAAAATCCTTTAAAGTTTTTATTATTATAAAAATTTCAGAACACGAAATACAATGGAATAGCCCGCAGGATATAAGACCTAACTCACAAATCTTTTAAAGCAAACATTTTTTGTAACTAGCACTCGCTCGAGGCAGCCTTGTTGAATTATTTTTATTTTCATCTTATCATATAATTTATAACTGCCTTTGCATTCGTGTTCGAATATTTCATAAAAATACGGTTGTTCTAATGAAATGGACCCTTTGAATTGTTTTTCGTTTCTGTTATTACAACCCGGACTTTGATTGTAGCTATTTTATGGATATAATAGGGTAAATATGGCCATTTTCTTCTCTCAATCAACAAATATTCAAATATATTCAGAGACTTGAAAGCTTCTTTGTTATTAAATATTATTTAAAAAGGATGGAAAAAATAGTTTTCGTTCTGTTAACTACTGGATAAAAATAATTACGACATATAAGAGTTAATACTTGAATAACTATCGGTAATCACCTACAGTGGATTATAATCAGTCATCAGACAAAGAGCCTCTCACTAATTCGCTGTCAAACGACGATAGGCCAATTCTGATCGTGTGACGCCTATCATACTGTCGAACACTAAGCTATAATCATTTATGCCTTACGGAATTAGCGTTCATAATGGTTGGTACAAGAAGGTTTGTAAGATATATGAAACGCATGAATCGATTGCAAATATGCTCGTTCAGTCGGCAAAACTCAATTGAGTTTTTTAGTTCTTAATTTATGTTTAAACTTTATATACAGCATCGTGAAGATCCTTATCAAATGTGTCTAAATAAATTTATTAATTATGTTTTGCCTGAGTTTGGTTGTTGTAAGTGTGAATAAAAACAAGTACTCCGGTATATAAGAAATATATTTTATCATAATATTGTATAAGTTCGGAAAGTGACTGATGAGAGCGTTAGCATGCACTGAACATGCTACAAACTAATAAAAAATGCTAACGTACGATATTAAATGTACGTAATATAGGAAGGCACAATGTATAAAAGTTGCTGAGAGTAGTGACGATTTAAAAAATATGCCAATACACTTAAACAATCTCAGTATATACTTTTGTATATAAGAGTGTCTGACCAAGTACGGAATTACACAATCATGAAATTTTGTTACATAAAGTATAAATGCAAATTTGCACAAAGTCTAGTCGTTGTATTACCCCCTATTTTAGTCTACTCCTCAAAAAAAATCATCATGTCAACTCGATATAAAAAACTAATAATTCGTTTGATTTTCAGATAAAAATCAAAGCCAAAACATATTTACTGTTTTTAACTAATATGATTTCAGTTAGGTTATATTTTAACGTGGACTGCTTTAAATGTTTTGGTAATACTGCTGTTCCTATCATCATGAACAGACGCGTCCCAATTGCCAAGTCATTGCCAAGACATTTCAAGCATTCCTCAATAAATAATATAGGCAAAACTAGATTATTTAGTAATATATATATATATATATATATATATATATATATATATATATATATAGATAGTACAAAAACTTCTTGTACCAACCATTATGAACGCTAATTCCGTAAGGCATAAATGATTATAGCTTAGTGTTCGACAGTATGATAGGCGTCACACGATCAGAATTGGCCTATCGTCGTTTGACAGCGAATTAGTGAGAGGCTCTTTGTCTGATGACTGATTATAATCCACTGTAGGTGATTACCGATAGTTATTCAAGTATTAACTCTTATATGTCGTAATTATTTTTATCCAGTAGTTAACAGAACGAAAACTATTTTTTCCATCCTTTTTAAATAATATTTAATAACAAAGAAGCTTTCAAGTCTCTGAATATATTTGAATATTTGTTGATTGAGAGAAGAAAATGGCCATATTTACCCTATTATATCCATAAAATAGCTACAATCAAAGTCCGGGTTGTAATAACAGAAACGAAAAACAATTCAAAGGGTCCATTTCATTAGAACAACCGTATTTTTATGAAATATTCGAACCCGAATGCAAAGGCAGTTATAAATTATATGATAAGATGAAAATAAAAATAATTCAACAAGGCTGCCTCGAGCGAGTGCTAGTTACAAAAAATGTATATATATATATATATATATATATATAACTTTCAGTTTATTTATTAATTGGAAATAGAACAAATTCCAAATTCAAATTTCCAAGTCTGCTTTTACTGAAATACTTTTCCATAAAAAAAACCGTCCACATCTTTCGATCTTTTATGTTCACAATCAACATACCAAGACGCTATTCTGCAGAAACTAACGTATGCATGTCCACTTTTATCTGAGGAAATAAAAACGAATGTACTACGTTATGGTTTACAAGATGTTTATGACATAATATATAAAGTTGTATCGTGATGGGAGGGTGTACGTAGGGGGGCATAAAGTTGCCTAGAATGACGATGGGAACCACGCACACTGCAGATATTTTGCTACTTTATCTTATAAAATTTAGTAGCAATAAATTGTTTTATCATCTATTATACTTTGTTTTATAATATAGTAAAAGTTGATATAAGTTCTTCCAAGATGAGCAAATGTGCCTCTTTATCCGGTAAGTGGATAAACTTTCACTGCAAGAAATAAATCAATAATTACCTCGTCAATGCGACGCATATCATTTGATTAAAAATAATTCCCACCTCCTAGCGATGAATATTGAGCTTTCTTAACAATAGATATACGTTGCTTAAAGTAGGTCGTGATTCGGATTATAGTCAAAAAATAATTATATGGTTTCAGTAACAAATTGGCAAAAATTTACAGTTTATTTATAGGTCATATTTATTAGACATTGAAAGAACGACAATTGAAATATGCAACATTATAATCAATAAGTAAGTTTAATGCTTATCCTTGAATAAATTGATATCAATTTATGCCTTGAATCCACGACCTCTGAGACACGAGCACATTGGATAATCACTGCACCTTGCAATCATTAACGAAGAGCGAATAATGCAACTACATTAATGTTTTGCAAACAATATTGGTGGGTATTATGCCGAAGCTATTCACTCAATTTACATTAGGGTTTTCATATTTAATGGGTGCAATATCAAATGAGACTTTAATATTTTAGGCAAACAGGTTAGGTATTCCATGAGTATTTATAGCAGCTATAACAATCACTTTATATATAAACAAAAGAATAATCAAGAGCAACTTCAATTTATTACCAATTATTTTATAAACCTGTATATGTGTATATAATATAAAATACGGCTTGCAGCAATATGCTTTTAAATTTTTATATCCTTAATTTGTATTGCAATTCATCATCTGTCGACCTGCAGTAAAGTATTGTTATGGAATATTCTTTCAACGTTCTAAGGGTATTGCTTAGCAATATTTGTTATTATAATACGACTTACCAATATAAATGGTTTAAGTTTATTAAAGTTAACATAAAATTATATAATAGTAAATCCTCTGTACGGCTTCGCCCGAGTTAAATCGTTTTTGTAAGTAGTGGCGCATTTTTATATAGTTTATAACCTTTCTTTATAAACAGAGTATGTATAATTATTCTTTATTTAACTTCATCTATATATATTATTGCTTGAGTAAAATATCGAACTAGACTTAATACAATTTTTCTATGATTTACCTGCAGTGTGAATAAACCCAACACCGAACGTTAAATCCGGTAATAAAACTGGAATAGGAATAGTCGATATTAGAAATTAGAGCCTCAAACCATCACCCCTTCGTGTGGACTATATTTACATAAACCTATTTGATGACCGCAATTATATGTGTTTCAGCTGTAATATACTCTCAGTGTCACTATTTATTTTTGGATAATATTTACACAAAATTTTACTAATAATATTATAATGTGACAGTTTGAGAATATATTGGTAACGCTTAAAGAACAGTGGGAGCGCTTTTGTTAGAAAAAACTCCAAACAAACTTGAAACTCATTTCAAAACACGCTGGTTAAATCTCGGTAAGTGATATGCGATATTTATTGTAATAATTTTAACATTTAAATGATATACGCTTCAAAATAGCGTATCATCGCAAGGCATTTTTTAACATTGCGAGAGATATACAAGGTGAGTTTTTAATCAATATGTCAATTTTTTTATGACATAGTAATCTTCAAGAAAAGAGCGTATTCATTTCTTAAAGGCCGGCAACGTACCTGCAAACACTCGGGAGATGCATGGGCGGTTGTAGTCATTTTCCATCAGGTGAGCCTCCAGCTCGTTTGACCCCTCTTACGTAAAAAAAATCAATATACAAGTAAAATATCAATGGATGTGAATGATGCTTGTGCCAAATTTATGCCGTCCTAGACCATGGACCTGGAATTCAGCCAGTGCATTTTTTCAAAAAATGCGATCTTCTTATGGCATTCGTAATATAAGTTTATATGTAACTATAATCTACGTCCCAGTTCTGTAATCGTAGTATCGTTATCAAACCATTTTCAGTACATTAACTTCTGTTAATGGCTTAGTGGAAACGATTTACAATGATCTGGCATTAAATCGATGGATAAAGTATATGGGACAAGACGATTGGTAAAAGATAAGCCCTCATTATACATCCCTACACATACATTGTCACTTTTACTCACATACACGCATACATGTACACAAAGGATATTATGTTGTAAGTATTTGAAATCAATTCGTACCGTGAAGTTATTCATAATAAAAATTATTCCAGAATGAATGTCATACAGGGGATTTATTATCTTCTGATATTTCCAATACATCATTATAGTGTTCGCCTCTTCGATTACGGCCACGACTACCTATCTAATGGAAGATTAGCCAAGTGTGCAGGACATACTTTAGTGCACAAGATAATGTGTGCACAAGCACAGGTGCACTATATATTCCCTAACTCTCATAATCCGATACGACCGGAAAAAGTGAGACCGACTACTTTATTAAGATATCATGAGCCATACGAATAACAACATCGCTATTTTTAGAATTTCACAACAGAAAAACCTGATAACTTCTTAATATTCCAACACAGGCTTTGAACCCAGAACCTTGGGATTTACTTACAATAGTAACCACAAGAGTAACGAGTCAGTTAAATAAAATATACATTCTAAAATGTTTCGTATGAATTTGTGGATGAACTTCGTTTATTCCTTATATTTTTGAAAAAAAATCATTTGTATTATATACACTACTCTAGTTCTTGTTTACGACCTGACTAAATTCAATTTAAAACCTAGAGTTACTCATTTCTTTTTGTATAGTGCTTCAAAACGACCAAACACTTACCCGTTTTGTATTATCATAAGACGCTTTATCCTTTGCTCAACAATACATCAAGTTTTCGCATAACAAAAGTAGATATTGTCGTTAACGCAATGTGAAAACAGAAGCAAAAACTGTTCTTTGTTGTCCTTTCTATCCGAAAGTCACTGACCGTTAATATTTCGTTCTTTGTGTCTATTTTATTTCTATTTACTGTGTATCTGTAGATTCTCGTAGTATATAAAGCTTAATACAGTTTTGTATGTAATAACAATACATATATTCATTATTCAATATTACAATTATGAAGCTTAGTGAAGTTTATTAATAAAAAATAACAGCCTGTAACCGTTAAACAGCTGACTAAGGAAATCCTCTCCTCTTGAGAAGAAGACTTGGAGCATTTTCTACCACGCTACTGTTGTGGAAAGCTCACAATGTTTTCCTCTAGATCTACGGTTAAGATTAGCTTGTTCTAAACCACTAGGCTTCCTATATAATGAATATAGGAAGCTATCGGCTTATAAAACGTAATTAAAATTAATTAAATTATTTGGTATAAATTATAACGCATCAAAACTTGCTTTGAAATTCAATTACATTTAGGGAGATAATTAAAATAATATTTAATAAAAAAAAATATTGAAGAAGAAATATAATATTTACGCCATTAAAATTTACACAAAAATTTTACTTATATATTTTAATTATGTCAAATAAGATGAAATCCAATATTATCATAACGCCACATTTTATTTATATATCCGAACGAGGCCAGTCAATAGGGAAATCCTTGTCCCTAAAAGCTGTCATAAGCCTTGTTGTGATTGTCAGATTTTTTTCTGTTGCGTAAGAAAAGGGAGAAATGTAAATGTGACTGACATGACAGTTGCCTCAAGGAACAAGAAAGAAATGATACCAAAAATCTGTCTTGGGACAAAGATATCAAAATAATGAGCGTCAACGGTCAAATTAAAATTGTAATATTATTTATAAGCACTCAATGTAATTGAGGATAACCCTTTAAAACGACTTCATTACATTTCAGTTTACATTGATTAAACGAATCTAACCTACCTTAATCAAAACCATATATATAACTCTAAGAGATTATTATTATTATGATTATAACTCTAAGAGAACATACATACATACCAATACCTAAATGTGGTCTTTTAAATAATTTTTTAGTATTTTATTATTATAGATTTTTGATAGTCAATAAGCAGGTGTAACGTTTATTTTTTCAATAAATAATTTGACTTTAACTTTATCATAAATATAAGGTAATATAATTTGTATTATTTGAACTATATTGAATTTTTTACAATAAAAAAAGGTTGATGTATAAAAAAATCAATTAGTTTAATATATGTAATATCTGAAGTGAGCCGGTTTCAATAACAGGTAATTAGTTGAATTCAGCTCAATCTTGTGACCAATAATCTGTTCATTGTCTTAGTTTCAATGAGGCTTAATAGGCATTTATCGATTACCATCTATATCTTGCGCTGTATATTAATTTAACAGTGATAGACATTGTATTGCTATATATGTGACTATGTTTTTAGCTGATATAAGCGAATATAAACACAGCTACATTTACCTGGTGGTAGGGCTTGGTGTAGGCCCGTCTGTATGGGTACCACCCACCCATCAGATATTCTACCGCTAAGCAGAAATATTTAGTATTGTTACGTTCCGGTTTTAAGGGTGAGTGAGCCAGTTTAACTTCAGGCACAAGGGACATAATATGATGGCGCATTGGCGATGTAAGCGATGATTAGTATTTCTTACAATGCCATCATCTCAGTTCTTAAGGTTGGTGGCGCATTGACAAAGAAATGGTTATTATTACCATCAGATGTCCCATTATATGTAGCTGTTTTTTGGGTTATAGGCGCCTGCTTATAACACAAAAAAGCTACAATATATATAAACACATTGAAATTTCTGAAAGAAAGAAACACCTTCCATAAGTTGCAGATTTTTCGAATATCTCTAAACTTATAATTTGTTATTAACATAATTACAGTACCACCTGTCGGATAGTAGCACGATGTCGCTGGGAATACCAACTTATGAGCCAAGGCCCTTAGGAACACGATCATATATACGTACCAAGACTTATACATAATAATAAAGATTTAAAACTTTCCATGTTTCTGATCGAGAAAACATATCAGAGGTATATTAATGGCTCCAATAAATCGTGTTCTTATTTTCCAGTATTTTCTGGCATTGTGCCAAGATTTGCTTTCAACTCTAATCTAAAATCTGTCAGGTTATTAATTTTTACAAAGAGCAATTGCCATCTGAACTCCGAAATCTATGTACTGCGAACCCGTAATACATCGACAAATTCTAACATAATTTATTTTTTTTATTTCGATAATCACATATTTCAGTTATTTTTATCGCTATTTAATCAATTACTATCGACTATTATTTCACATATTCTACGAAAAACGCAGTAAATCAACAATAATATATTTAATAAGCCATTACTTGGCCTAAAAAAAGAGAAATAATCCCATTCCTTATTGAAGAAAATCTTAATCATTATTGTCAACTTAACAAGATATCACACATTTTGCTTTATTATTTTTATGAAATAAATTCTTCAACAGACCATTACTCTTCAGAGAATACTAAAATTAAGCTAACACTATTTTAAGCAACAGTATTATTTTGGCAACAAGACTGGTTATTGTTGGCAAACGTAGAGAAGAGTGAGAGTTAGATACAGTCTAAGTAGAGTGATGATATCCGTGAAGAGTGACACGGGCTGATGTTGATGATTTTTCTCTTCAATTTTACAACATCCTAACAGAAAAAAAAAAACTAATATTTCTTCCAAAACATAACAGAAGTTAAAATACAATATACTTACTACTTACTAATTAAGATTACTAGTAGTCGTTACATTTGATATAAAATCAAAACATATTGATTCAGTAACATACTTAAATATAAAATTTTAGAAGGTGTGACAACATTCACAAAATTATGACACTAACGAATTTAAATTTAAATAAATTCATATAAAAAATATCAGGATTGAGATAAAAACAATAGAATAAGAACAACTTAAAATCGTAATATTTTGAAATCAACTAAAATTCACTCAAAAGGCGTCGTCTTAATTTAACTTATCGGAATTGAATTTCGGATTGCGGAAGCGTCGACAAACGTCTCAGATATAGCTGAAAGTACAGCTCCAAAGCTCTCTATTTCCGGAGCTTGTTTGCGATAGCCAGTAACACAAAAGGGGACATGGCGTCCATTGTTATTAAAAAAGACGTCAACTTTAGTGGCCCCCTTGATTTATGATGGCTTTGTGGCAGGATAATGGAATTCCGTTACGTAATGCTGCGTAAGACCTCATTAGTGTAACGACTCATTTGAAAAGAGAAAGCGGATATTAAAAATTTATGATATGAAAACCATTAAAAATGTATGAAAAATAAGTCTTTTATTATTTATATTATACGAGCTAATGAGCTTGATCTTTTACTACTGACTAGTTTTTATTTTCAAATTTTAAAACACGGATAGGATAATAATTAAATATAAACTAGAATCGTGTGATATATTATTACTTATTACAAGGTCACTCAGAAAACAATAGAGGAAGCTAGGCTCGGAGTTTCCCTCCAAGTTCAAATTAGAGATAAACAAATCCACAAGCGAAGCGATATAGCCCCAAGAATTGTCGAACTGAAGAAGCTGTGGGCGGAGCATATGCAAGTAGCGTAAGATCGGCTGTCGTTGAAATACTAGAGAGAGGCCTTTGTCCAACAGAAGACGTCTTCCGGCCGAGATAAATGCAATGATTATTTATTTCATTTTTACAGTTTTGATAACGTCTGTGTATGTACTACAAGCTTACTATCAATCAATAGTCCAACGTCCGCATTGAAACAATGGTGAAATAGCCACCAAACTTTTCATTAGATTACGAAACTCGAGTGATATAGATTGCGCATATAGTTGCGCATTATAATAATCAATTATAATAATTTACTAAATCGGTCAGGAGTTATTTGAATGATTTTTCTTACAGCCAAACAGTATTACGCATATGTAAAGAATGACATTATGACATTTTAAGAGTTAAGTAAGAACTATAAAAAAATATTCGGAAAAGGATTTATACTGCCTACTTAATATGCTCACCTGATAAACTTATCAGACTTACGAAGTCTACGGAAGTACTAAAAGATTAAACTTTAACTATAAGAAAAAAAAACAGTTCTAAGTCCGTTTCCGCTTATGCTCTTCAATTACCTTCACTTGGATCTCATTACAGGGTCACTAATAATAAACATGCTGTACATATATTTTTATATATAATTAAGTATTCTCTTCAAGTTTCTGTCACTTGTTTAATTATATGAACCCTTATTATATGAATATTATTTTGAACTTGCAACATTATATCATATAAATATAAGAATAGAGTAGAGATGTTGATTGTGTTTAAAAAGTTCTAGCAATTTTATGTAAGTAGTTCAATCCATCAAACTGCCTACATGAACAACTGTTTGAAGGATTTTTATGACCGTTCAATCTGACACATCCTGAGGCGTATTGCTGAAGTTGCAAAGCAGTAAAAGCAAATCGTAGATAAAGTTGATTAAGCTCGCAAAGATAAATAAGAAAAACAATCGGCTTAAATGTTCGAACGCAATTATAAAAATATAGCCAAAAAAAGCGTATGTTACACAAGCCAAAAGATAAAAGTAATTAATAAGAACAAATATAAACTGATTTATATTAAATCTTGTATTAGTAACCGACTGTGGCACTTGCATATTAATTAATACATAGTACTTATGCGCTTCATACAATGGCTACAAAATAAATATGCAACTTCATAGGACTAAAAAACTTTTACCATCAATAAAACTGTTTGAATATTAATCAAATAAAAAAGTTACAATACAAATGAAACAATTGAGCAGAGTTGTAATAAAATCCCAATATCATAGAACGTTGACCTGATTCAGGGGGACATAAAAGCATAAAGAATTAAATTAAAAAAAAAAAAACAATGAAAATTAATAACATGGAAATGTATTGAAAAATAAAAAAGTATAAAGGTAGTAATTAATATATACTAGAACTAATAACAATGATTACATAAATACGCTTCGTTAAATTAAAGCCATAAATAAATATTTCCACACCTATTTCCAATGTTGACATAGGAATGCGCTTCTTCTTTATCTTATATAATTTATAAAAATAATTAATTTTAAACTTATTATTATTGTAAGACTATTTTTAAAGACTGAATTACGACAAATGTTCACGTTATTAGATATTCATAGGGCGATTCAATATTGTTAATTATATTTTTAAATAAGCTAAGTGTCAGCAACATTTAAGTCCTGTTTTTAAGGCTCAGAAACAAATTGAGCATTTTTTGTCTTATAAATAATAACATAAATAACTAAATATCACACACATTATTATGACAATTTCGAACCTTAATTTTCGAATCCTAATTCGTCATAATATGGAATGTATTACTAAAATATTTTACAATGCCACGTTTAATTTTGTTTCCGCAAAGAGATTCACACACATCCTTTCCCGACGATGAATAGTAGTTAGTCTGTAAATCTAGCAAGTTCTTGAAACAACTAAGTATTTCTAAAAAAATGTCACATCAACTATAAATTTATTACATTCAACGCGCGCGTTTATGACCATATATGGCGTCAACTGAAGGTTGATAGTGTATGCAGACCAATTTGTATCTAGACCTAGAGTATTTTTTTTACATACCATTGAAAAAACTTAATCAAAACAGATGATTTGTGAGAAAATTCAAGGAACAGGTATAATAGAAGCGAAACCCTGGTTTCATATTGCTTTTTGCGGTGAAAGTAATTTGTCAACGTCAATAAAACTCAACCTGGTGGCTTGTTTCACTCTGGAAAAGATTTGTCCAATCAGTTCTCGACTATTCGCATTTAAACTTAAAAAGTTTCAATCACAGCAGTATTTTCTTTTTAAACAAAGTATTTTAAAGCATGAACACAATTAAACATATTCCAATATTTTTTATATTTATTAAACACTGAAGTATCGGTTGAAATCATTATGATATATCGACTAATTGATTCCATTGATCACTTATGATAATATTTAAATAAGACCAAAAAAAAAAATTGTAATTTGTATTAAAATTTTAACTCAATGTACTAAGTGATATGCTAATATTTTGCACATTTAGAAATGTATAATTAATATTAAAAACTGAAACGCAATGGCATAATTAAAAAGAAAATCAGAATTCGATACAAATTGTTCGTTGTATCATATATTTCTAATTTGTTTCTCTGAAAGTTTTTAAGTAATTGGATCTAATATATAAAACCATGCCTTCTGTGGGTATATGCCATATGTATATATAAAGATAGATGTTGGTACATGCTTGAGATTAATGGACTTCGATACCATTTGACCGCTTACAATTTATTTGTTGTAACTCGCTTCTAGATGGCGCTACATCACGTCAACTTCTATATCGTTTAACCGATTGTCATGTCAAGCGGTATATCTACAAAGGCAGGACGATACACGAATATGCTAGAACTGGATAGTCTTATTTTAATCTTACTTTCATATTATCACTATAATCATTATTCTAAAAGCAATCTTGTCCACTTCTTATAACTGATAGCATAAATATTGAAAATGGAATATAGAAAAAAAGTATTGCTGTCTGGTAGATATAATAACTAGGGAGTTGATGATGATGATCATGAACAAAGCGCAACCACGACCATACGGTTTTACAATAATCACAATGTTAAATACTATTTATAAATGCTTTAAAGACAATACATAATGAAAATACAATAAACGATAAAATCGTCGAAACTCTAAAGCCAGAACATTTATAAAATATGCATTTAGTTAGACTATAACAGTCTAAGTCAGTTTTAGAAATTTATTATAAAAATTGATTTAATTTTTGTATCTTCAAATATTCGCTACCAACGTTTAGAGGCAGAGCAAGTGACTAAAATAACTTTCGCTATTCCAAGTACCAGCCCAATCCAATTACAAAGTTTAATTACTCATCAGAGTGGATAGTAGGTGCCTGTCATGCTCGAATGGTGTAACTTCGGACACTCCGTTCAGATGGTAGTCTGTGGCCGCGTGGTGTAATATTAAGATTCTTAATAGGCAATTCCATTTTCCCATTAAGTGTCATCTGTTATCTTATTTTACTAATCTCTTATCATTTCCATGCCTTAGGAGTACATTTTGAAGAAAAGTAATTACAATATGACCATGTTTTGGAAAAATGTTTTCTTATAGTTGTGCTGTTCTAATAAAATATATTGTTATGTTTTTATATAAAATATCTAATATTTTATATTGTATATACACACAACCATTGGTATCGACCTCGATACGTATAAAAGCAAATTTCTTTTTAATTTATTATTTCACTTTTATTTACTTTAAGGATTTTTTTTAACTTTAATCAAAATATGTAATATTTTATATAAAACATTACAATAAATATTAAAACTTACAATATTCCAATCAAAATTATTTTAGTCTCATGCTGAACTTGTCCTTCGAGCCAAATAACAAAAGACCTGTTAAAAAATACAATTTATGTATTAAATTTATACATTCAAGCGAGATAATTACCTGAGTGGCGGCTCTCCAATCTTATTTTCACCGAGGGTTGTACTGATGTAAATAAATGCCAACCGGTACCCGGGCAGTGCAGACGGCTCATTAAACTTTATAATTGGCTCCGATGTAGGATAGTAAGATGAAAAAGGTGGTAAGCACCATTGGGGATACGTGAAAGTGATTCACGGGAACGCAGGAGCAATCAATCGAACAATATATTGTATACACGCACAACCATTGATGTCTAGCTCGTTACGTATGAAAGCAAATTTCTGTTCAATTCGTTTATTCACTTTTATTTACTTGAACGATTTTTTTTTCCTTTAATCAAAACTTAAATAATCAAACGCTACAAATATAAAAAAACATGATGATGAAAAGACGTAAGTATTTTTATATCTAAATATGTAAGCCATTTTATGTGGTTAAACTATTTCATTAAATTTGTTAATATTTTAATATTTATAATTATAATAATATTTAAATATCCTTATTTATTTGCACTTCACGTTCATTCGTTCTTCTTGTGTTTCGGTGAACAATAAATTGTATTTATACGATATTGTTATATATTGAGCATTGTAGTATTGTTTTTTATAAAACTGAATCCATTTATAAGATCAAAACCCTTACATAATTTATGTCCGTCATTGAGGGTGATGTTGATTTACAATACTACTACTAATTATCAATTACTTTTTATATTGTCTGCTACAATAAACACAAAGCTGGTTTAAAAGAAACTAAACAAGGAACTTAGTCGAAATAAGCAGAGTCGAAACAATTGCAGAAACAAACTTGCATCCAGAGCATTACTCAATGTACAAACAACTAAAGTACATTTTAGAAGTTTCATTCTTGTAAACTTTTGGATTCCTTTAACTTTAATTACCAAAGACTTCACACTCTAGATCAGATAGAAATTGCATTCCTCCTACAACGCTCCATTCTGAGATTTTCTTATAATTTAAATTGCGGTTAAACGCTTCATAGTATTAAAGTTAAATGCTTTCTTTTTTAATGCAAAAAAAATAATTAAGGCCCAGTTCGTATTTTAAATTACCGGTTAAATATTTGTTTAGAGTATTTCAGGTTATATTTAATTTATATATTTGTTTCGGAAAATCACAAGTCGAAATCTAGTTAAAAAAAATCAAGTAAAACCAAAATTTTAATGTTATGCCTTAGTATATAAGCGTAACAGTTTGTAATGCATATGTCAACTTATGTTTTATGTTTGTGTGTTTAAATAAATTATTATTATTATAAACTAAAAATGTACGAGTATTTAAAACGTCATATATTTGTGAAAAAAAAAATTTAATAGAAAATTTAAAATCTTTAACACTTATAAATTATCGAAGAAAAACAAATCTCGGAACTCGGTCTTTCATTATCTCGAACTGTGAACTCTGAACAAAGATGATATCGGCAACCCTCCGTTATATATCAAAACTGAGTTAACTTTGTCGATTGTTCGCGAGAAATTTCATTAAACTGACTTCTCTACTCGAAGTCGAGCCTTGCTGACTGTAACTATGATCAAACTAGTTATTACATACAGTTCATGGTTTTCGAAGAATTTCGCATTGAATTTTTTCATCGACAGAGTATTCATTTTAGAATTCAGATTTATCATTATTGAGTTAGTTATATTTTTTTAACCGAGTCTATCTAGATCGTGCAGATCATTCGTGCAATTAGTTTTTAATCATACAATTTATCTAATTAGAATTTTGGGTAAATTCCTATTGGGCTTCTTAAATATATTCCTTAGTTTGTTTCGTTATTATAATCTTATAATAACTGTTGCTTTAACAATAGAAAAAAAAGACGTTGACACCTTCTGTCATACATATTTATAGAATATCAAAACTATTTTTCGATGCACTGGAGCGTAATAGTTGTATTTGAAGAACTGGTGACTTGCCAAATAGAGATATCTCTAGTAGATAGAAAATATTTGCCGGTAAATTCTGATGAAGAAATGAAAGGAGGAAGGAGGAAATGAAACATACGATATTGGTGCTCCAACTATTTTATTCTTATTTATTGTATACACTTGACGCGACCTTATGTATTGTTATTAGTATTATAATAAAGGCCGAGAGTTAATATAGCGCTCATGTATAATGCGCTCATTTCACTATTGACTAGTACGTACTGAAAATGGATTTGTCTATAATCTTCTTAAAAATATATTCTTTAAGTGTCGATTGTATATCGATATCAATAAATTATATGTATATATAATATGTCTATGTCGATATCGTATTAACGATAATCATAATGTATATTTTACTAACAAGATTTTTTTTTCTTCTTTTCAGAATCTTAAGAATCAAATCATGACAACGAACGTTTGGGTAGAACAGGTAAGTGCACACTTTCTTTAAAGATTTTTTTTATATTATAGGTAGGCGGACGAGCATATGGGCCATCTGATGGTAAGTTGTTACCATTGCCCAAAGACATTGGCATTGTAACAATTGCTTACATGCCCAATGCTCCACCAACATTGAGAACTAATATGTTATGTCCCTTGTACCTGTAATTACATTGGCTCACTCAACCTTCAGACCGGAACACAACAATACCAAATATGCTGTTTTATGCTGTTTTGCGGTAGAATATGTGATGCGTGGGTGGTACCTACCCAGCCGAGCTTGCACAAAGCCCTATCACCAGGAATGATAGATATATATTCGTAGATATTTCTTTTAAGAAAATTTTATATATTTTGGGAAATTTATGAACAGTAGCATTACGATTACTTAAATAAAACTTTTGAGTTATTTGGGATCAATAAAAATATAGCAAATTAAAAAAAAACGTCTCTTATCATAAAGTTCTCTAATGAATATTATTAAAAAAAATCCAAGACTATAAAAGTCTGCAAGTGAAGTCACGTCGCTAAAAATAATAGTAGCCATTTGGGAATACGTTGATTCCTATCTTCTGAACTCGACAAATCTTTTGATCTTTTTCCTTCCACGCGAGTGTTAAAACGTTTATGATCTGAAAAAGGTCACAAGTACGAATACCCGTTTGAGCTACAAGTTTAGTCTCAGTACTTGCTTTAATAACCAATGACGCTCTTAGGACTTGTAGGCGAATTACATAGTCCAAAAAAGCAATATACTTGATACCATTTGCTATCAAATTTATGAGGTTGCTTTCACTACCAAAAAAATGTATGCCCCACATTTGCTTGTTATCCTATCAACAATTCTTGACACGTGCAACATTTACAAACCCTTTTCACAATGAAACCATTGTCGGATAAAAATTTTAGAAACATGCTGAATAGGAGTAGCCCTGTCAAGGCACGTAGCTAACAAATGATAGTAGCCATTCGGGAATTGACGTTGAAAGAAGATGTGGTCCTTTCTTTCATCGCTTGTCAAGATTCAACGTGACTAATAGAATGTCAATATGTCCTATGCGATTTTATTGTCTTTGTTCAAAAGAAATCTTCCAAGTTGAATGTTCTGAATTGCATAAAACTGTCAATTTGTCCGTGTTTCAACTTACCCCGACTGCATTTCACTTATCAGAACTTTACGGTGTGGGATCTGTTTCATATTGACGGCATTTACTTTGCAGTTTATTTTTAAAGTAGTACGGATATTTCTGTTCTGTATTTTACAATAAATTGCTTGATATATCGTTCAAAACACTTGATAGAAAAATGACAAATTTATAATTTAATTGAAAAGTTGATTCTAAATTTTAAATCACCAATAAACACAAAACGAGTGGTATTTTTCTCTCAATAATTCTATGATATTTTTTAATATTGATCTATTATTTTATGTTTATTCATATTTTTATGAAATAATTCTAAATAAATATTCTGAATCTACAACAAGGATACACTAAAGTATTAAGTTGATAAACAAAATTTTTCGCGAGTGTACTTTTAGTTTATAGTTCAAGTTGCGTATAATTTTCGTCATGTTTTCCCCTTAAGGGATGAAAACTTTATTTTGTTCTACGTTTTGAGTGCTCTTATGTATTGAATTACCATTTCGCAATAGAGAAATATATATAATCTGCAGAGTCGCGAACTTCACGAGCCGAATAAATAAATCATAAACTTGGTTTCGACGATCATAACATTTTTATTATTATAAGGGCAACTTATATTCGTCTTGCAAACTTTGTAGATAGATGCTTAGCGAACTACAGACGTTAGACCGAGACGACTATACATAGACAGTTTCGAGAACATATAGACTTATCGTGTATCTAACAACATCACATCTAAATTATATATCAGTTGATGTTTTTGGGTCAACTCACAACCCTAATTAATATTTCTATTATTGTATATTGCTGCTGGAAGTGTGATACAATTTCATATATTTATTCAAAATAAATTATTTATTGACGTTTGCTCTAGACCCTTTAAATATTATCATAATATTATCGTTTATTATGATTACTAAGGTTATGAAACTTCTCAATTTTTTTTATTGATATTAAGTAGGTTGTTTGGCAAAGGGTTTCCCGATGGTAAGTGGTAACTACCGCCTACAAACATTACCTTTAAAAATATTAGCCATTCCATAAGTCGCCAATGCGCCACCAATCTTAGGAACTAAGAAGTCATATTCCGTTTGCTTATAGTTACTCTGGCTCACTCAATATTCAAACTATAACACACCAACAATAAGTACGGCTGTTTGGTGGTAGAATATTTGATGTGTGTTTAGTACGAGCTTTCACAAAGCCCTACCACCAAATACTTTTAAGTGAACTATTTTGTTTGAGATCAATCAAATTAAAACAACCTCAGAATATTACATTACATGAAGAGTTGAGTAAATCGCAACTAAACAGCCTGTTAATGTCCCACTGAGGTAAGGCCTTCTCTCTCTTTTGAGGAGACAGTTTGGAGCATATTCCACCACGCTGCTCCAATGCGGGTTGGTAGAATACACATGTGGCAGAATTTCAATGAAATGAGACATGCAGGTTTACTCACGATGTTTTCCTTCACCGTCAAGCACGAGATGAGTTATAAACATTTAAAATTAAGCACATGAAAATTCATCGGTTAAGGTTCACGCGTTCTAACCACTAGCCCATCTCGGCTACATTATACGAAAAGTTGAGCAAGCCGCAATTATTTTAAATTAAAAACAACTCATATATCGTATTAATAAAAATATAATATGGTTGTAGATTTTTTACCGTGACAGTTCGGATAGATATCCGAACGTTTCTACACACGTCGTTACTCAAAAACGTGTTAACTGCAAGTTAAGTCCCAGATGATTTATGATATGAAAGGGCCTGAGGAGCAACCATCCCTACATAATATACTCAAGAAAGAGATAGAAGATTATCTTATGAATATGTGAGATAAGGAGGAAAAATTTGAACCTTCAGCCTTACGTGATATGAACTATAAAGAAACTCTTTATAAGTAGGACAGTGTTGTGTCGATAATGAATTTTATATGATCTCAGTTGTCAGCGATCTTTTGATGTATTCTCTTCAGTTTCTACCAACTTAATACTATTTGTAGTCGAAGATAAGAGGGCTTCTATAAAGCGTCACGATTAAAAGATTTTTGGTGATATGTATATGTATATACTTTTTATTTATCTGTCACAACATTTTACGAACTATTTGTTTTAATTTCATCTGCAAATATAAGTAAAGTTAAAATTGAAAAGCTAATAATAAATATTATTTCACACATTGTTGATGCGTATAATTAAAAGATCGCTCATTTGGCAAATAAAGTTGCATTAATTACAAAATTTAATTTTAAGCCACTCATTATTACTGTTATTCAATATAAGGTTTTTAAACAAACAGTAATTATTAATTGTGTTACAATGAGCTACTGCTTTATATGGAGCTCAAAAGTAAACAAAGGATGGATTCCTTTTATTCGTTTGTAACAATACATTTTGAAATTGAATGCAAGATTTTTAATTCTTCGCAATTCCCAAAACCAAAGTAAAGTTTTGTTGTACCTTATCCATTCCGGACGGAGTGATCAAATCATCTGAATTATTAATGATATAGGTATTTCTTTATAAAACCTTAATAAATAAATCTTCATAATTTCTATTGAATAATTTATTTATTTTTTTAAATTTATATTATATATTTATGATTCAGAAGTGAAACTGCTTTTATAAAAACCTCGAATTATTTTTTTTTCAAAAATAGAAAATCAAATCGTACAAATTGATGTAATCCAATCCAAACACAAGTGGCGCCAATAATTAATTAATTAGTTTACCTTTCTGTCCACTAACAAAATGGCGGTTTTAAATTAGCGCGCTTTTTTTTAACAACGCTGTTGTATGGAATCGAGGAATCTCCTAACTAATTATATATCCATTAATAGTTGTTTAACTTTTTTATTGCTGAACATATTAATTCATTATGAATTTTTAATTAAGTCATTTTAATTACTTTTCTTGTTTCATTTGCTCGCATTGTAATGAATTATATACTCGTGGAAACTTTATTGGTCAATGTTTTATTTTCATGTTTTCTTTTTTAATGTATTATCATGAACTGTTTGTTTTCTAAATAAAATTTGAAATAAAAATCAAATAAAAAATAAACTAGTCGCCATTTATTGTTCATGACTATCGTAGTTGCATTATATAACATATTTGTAAAATTGATTTGTATTATGTAATAAAATAATAATTTAAATAAAAGTATGTAAATAAAAATAAGTATTTTTTTATAAATATTAATTTTAATGTTTTATGTGTTAACAATAAAGAAATTAAAGAAGGTAATAAAAAATATGTAAGAAATAACTGTACTTTAAATGTAATTTACTTATTAATAAAATATGTGTATTTTCTAGACGTTTTGCAAATTAAGTTTAAAAATAATAATTTATATATTTATTTAGTCATATTCTCTTCTCAAGTCTCTTTTACAATTAGTTTCAAAATAATTTATTAACTAACAAAGCTTGGCTGCAAAACGCATTCTTTGCTGCGGATTCTTTCAAGCTACCGAGGAGTTGAACTTTCAAACATTTTTATTTCCAGCAGTGCTCATAACTGCCCGTTTGTTTTTCGCTTTGTTGATTATATTTGGCGTTTTATTCGTATCCGATGTTATTTCTTTACTTGGTCTCTCATAGTTTGTTTCTGTAAACAGCGTAACAACACTTGGTCCAACTTTTTGCGTTATTCCAGCTAATGTTCCGGCTTTATAAAAGGATTTCGCCTCCCCACCCTTCATGAGCGAATATTTATTTTTTTTCCATTCCTTCCTTTACTAATTACAAAAGTATCTCAGTATAGCGTTTGTTACATTTTTTAAGTTTTAAATTAAAGTGAGAGCCCGACAAAATATTCTTTGTTTTTATTTAAAGGGTAAAATGAAAAATTTAATATTCTTAAAGTAGTTAATAATCTATTTTTTTTACTAGACTATTTTATAAATTGAGCCAAGTCTAATTAAAAACTTTGTAACTATTAAATGATAATGATATTTTGCAATAATGATAAATTGACTTTACTCCAAAAACTTACGTAGTTCAGATTTCAAACGTAATAAAATAAAAGGAAATAAACAAAATCGAACTTCGAACTTTTTTGGTAATAAAAAAATTGAAATTGAAGTTTTATAACTTCTAAGTTTTTCAACCTGAAGCTGATGTCAAATTGTCAAGAGCGCTATTAAAGAGAACACCCAAATGATCGCCTTCAGCATTTTTGCCTCTTCGTTTCATTAAATATCAAATATTTACGGTTCGAACATACGGGTGAATATTGAAATATTTTCATAAGTTGTAATTGCTTTTTGTCGTTCAATAACATATTTTAAATTAAATATTTAAACATTCTGTACTTATATCACTTTCCGGTTAAAAATAATTAAATTATATTTACAATTTTGGTTTCATTAATGAAGAATAAATTAATACATTTTTTGGTCAATGGATGAAATCTTACCTCAGAGGTATCAAAATTAACATTCAAACAACAGGAAATTATGCGGTTTATAATCAAACGCAAATAGTATAAGCCCTGTTCCTAGTTCCCGAAACACGTTCTGGGTTGTAGTCGATATGTAATACCAGAATTACAATACTAAAACGCACATCAAATGCGTAATTCAATTAGATATAGCATTACGCGACCTATACGCGGTTATTTACAAAGACGCTTTCGAATTAAGGCCACGTCGTCAAATTTAAATTGAGTTTTGCCAACAGTAATTTCATTTAACATACAAAGCTCGCCAAAATAATAATTGAGTTTCGCGATGAAGCAGCTATTCACTTGTGTTTTAAGGAGCCTCATTCTAAATTCGTTTTATTTATTAATGGACTAATCCCACTGTTTTGTAACTCTAATTAAGTAGTATTAATTGTTTTTGAATACAGAACGTATATATATAATGCCCTGTCATGTCGTTGATAAGACAGTGTTTACGTAAAGTCTGACTGACACAATTTATAATATTATTATGGTAGACAGAGGTGGCGCGTGGACGATGCTGATTATAACAAAAAAACAACAACAAATTTATATGACACCTAAAGGGTTCTTTTTATTGACTTTTAAAATAAAAAAACCAAAATTTTCATCTTAAAAAGACAGTTACCATTTAACAAAAATATAATACGACATAACAATTAATAAATTATAACAAAATCAATTAAATATGAGAAAACTAAATAAAATAAATTAAATATATTATTAATATTATTTTTATTTAATATGAAGAATATTTATAAATATCCTTAATCACTAATGTAGGTAGTTTAGATAGGTTTGTAAATGTATAGAATATAGATGTTCTTTTTTTTTTATTATATTCGCCGGGAGGGCAAATGACTCTACTCCACCTGATGGTAAGTGGTAGTGGAGTCCAAACGCGACGACGGCCAGTACAGACGGGAAAAACGTTCTGCACTAGCCGCCTTCGCCTTGCCGGCCCGCAAGATGCCTCTTCACGCCTCGTTTGAAGGAACCCGGGTTGTAAGAGGAGGGGAACACGTGAGCTGGTAAGGAATTCCATTTTTTGGAAGTGCGACAAAGAAAGTAAAATAAAAAAACCAAAATTTTCATCTTAAAAAGACAGTTACCATTTAACAAAAATATAATACGACATAACAATTAATAAATTATAACAAAATCAATTAAATATGAGAAAACTAAATAAAATAAATTAAATATATTATTAATATTATTTTTATTTAATATGAAGAATATTTATAAATATCCTTAATCACTAATGTAGGTAGTTTAGATAGGTTTGTAAATGTATAGAATATAGATGTTCTTTTTTTTTTATTATATTCGCCGGGAGGGCAAATGACTCTACTCCACCTGATGGTAAGTGGTAGTGGAGTCCAAACGCGACGACGGCCAGTACAGACGGGAAAAACGTTCTGCACTAGCCGCCTTCGCCTTGCCGGCCCGCAAGATGCCTCTTCACGCCTCGTTTGAAGGAACCCGGGTTGTAAGAGGAGGGGAACACGTGAGCTGGTAAGGAATTCCATTTTTTGGAAGTGCGACAAAGAAAGGAGTTGCCAAATTTCTTTGTACACGATGGAATTGATGTCACAGTTAGGCGGTGACGTCGAGAACCAGCTCGCGTGGACTTAAGAAGGAAGGGGGAAGCAGGGATTAGAGAGAATAATTCCTCAGAGCACTCGCCGTGATACAGTCGATAGACAATTAATAATGTCTTACATAATATGATTGATATGTTATCCTCGAACGATCCTGCAATAACTCTGACAGAAGATATACATTTAAAGACGATTTAAGAAAAAGTGATGATAATGAACTTTTAAAAGTCATTACATGTCTGATACTGTTACAAGTGAAAAATGGACGAGTCTATTTTCACTTACATTCAGCCCAATTGACGCTTGAAGCCGGAATCTAATAAGGCCCCGCAATTTCCGACGCTAACGGCTCTAAGCCAACAGACCGGATTTATTTGGGCCCAAGCGAAAACTCTTTTAAGAACACTTTCAAGAATATACGAATGTGGCCTGAGGACGTTCGGGCTTAAACGCTTTTGTAATGGATAGAATGGAACTTCCGAATTAAATGAATAATGAAGAAATATCTAATGGTTCACATGTCAAAAATAATTTGAACTCTAAGTTAGGAGCATTATTGGTAATGACCATTACGCCTACTTCTTGAACTAACGCTAGATATTTATAAATTTTATATAAAACAACTATTTTTGTAATTCACCATTTCTTATTTGTTTTAAAGAAATGTATTTCTCATAAATATAATAAGATCTCTTAATTTTTTTTCCACTAACCACAGCATTGTTAAATTCGGTTTTTAACAAATTAGATTGATTGTTTACGAGTACCTACGTGCTCCGTAATTCATATATATAGTTTTATGATTAACCTATATTCCTCATATTAAGTGAGTGACCGTAAAATAATATACATAAGATCATAATTTTGTTACATTTTATTGTCTCTATGGCGTTTTGACAAGTTACAATTTATTAACTATCATATACATACTTTTCTTCCTTTAAAATACGTTATTATTATCTTTTAAGCTATTGGTTACTAATAGTTGCGTTCCTTTATACAGTATACACTTTTTACTTTTATTTATTTAATATGGCTACTTTTTACTTCTATCTATAATAAATGAATTTATTTGTTTGTTGTACCAGGAATGGAACGATTACAAGTTAAAATGGAACCCCGACGATTATGGCGGCGTTGAAACTCTGCATGTGCCTTCTGAACACATATGGCTACCTGACATCGTGTTGTATAATAAGTAAGTATTGATTTATTATTTATTATAAATATAAGATAATTCATTTTTTTCATTAACATGCTGAGTAAAATACTTATGTAGTAAGAAGGAAACCCTATTACTTAAGTTCCTGAAATATTCAGCAGTTATTTTTTTTAAGCATTGTTATAGTGACTGCGATCTTAATATAAAGTACATTCAACTAGTAATTGGGCAAATATATTCCGAGATATAGATTCTTTTATTAAATTTTTGCGACAGTATATTTTTTATATATTTTTATTGCATATCTGTTCCGGATCTTCCTATAGTCCGTTCTGTATTCAATCTATTAAGCTTTATATTTTCAGAAAACATCAAAGAGCTTAAATTCTTATAAAGTAACCCAAACATTAGTTTAACTCGAGGACTGTTTACGATGGAATCAATTTAAGAAAGTTCGCTTGAAACCTGCGTCCCGCTATCCCAAGTTTTACTAGTCCAATTTCTTTCAATGAACGCAAACTTCGTCTATAAAATGAGATTTTATTTGGCGGTCCCCTTATCTCCTTATTTCTTTGGGTGACTACCATTATTTTGCATTATCACGATGACTCGACAAGTTTATCGGAATATCCAAGCCGCGACAAAAACTGAATTTCTTCCTCCCTTTCATTTTGCAAAACTTGGAATTATCCTGGTGTCAGTCGTAAAGTTATTTCTTGGTCAACATTTTCATTACGAAGAATTTATGAGTTATTTATTACGAATATCAGCGTGTCGGGCAGGTTCTTTTGATTACTTTTTTTTTAATTTGTACATTTTTTTTTTATGTATAAGTTTTTTCTTTAATATAAGTTATATCAATAATAGCTATATAAATAGCTATATCAATTAAAATGATAATCATTTTAATTGATATAGCTATTAGTAGGTTTAAGTTGTAATTAGTCTTAAGTTATTATTTGTGTAGTTTAGTTGAGAAGAAGGCGTTGAGTTTATTTTTTCACGTCACTTCAGTGGTTGATAGATAAACGTGTGACCGAATGTTATCCGATAAATGTACATATTTTGGACCGACCACCGAGCGCGAAATTCACCGAATTTTATGTAAATTAAGCATGTACAAAGAACTTCAAGTTGTCTTCCGGACTCGATCCACGAGTTCTATCTAATGGTCCGAGTTGGACCATTAGATAGAACTCGTGGATCGATTTCAAATTTTATACCAAGAAATAAAATGCATTCCAAAAGACAGTCAAACAAGTGTTAATCCATACATATAAATTACACGCTAATTATAATATAATAACGGTTTCAATTACGTTCTTAATCAAGTTATTCGCATGCGACAGAGTGCACGTTGTAAAAATAGCAATGGATTTTGGCGGAGCCTCAAGCCCCTAATTCGATTGGGGCCATCTCACTAACTTTAAAGCCATTTTTAAATCCCATATATTCCCGGCGTCACCCATTATCACTGGCAGCTCACCGCATTTCTATGCATTAACGCCATCTAACGGAACTACTCACAGTATCGACGTGCTTATGGCCCTCAAAATAGAGTTCAAATTTAAATGTGGTTAGTTAAAAGGCAGAGCGGAGAATGTGCCTGAAGTTGGCCAGGCGGAAGGCACGATAAGTGCAGGCTTTAATCTAAATAGCATCAAGGTAGCATTAAACACGGTAGGATAAACATTGACTAAATCGCATCAAACGGGAACGCTTCTTTCAATTGTAATTGCGAAGAAAGTAAAGGAAGAATTAGTAGTCAAGTGCTTTTAGATCTTTAAAGCCAGAATTACAAAGGACAATAGCAACTGTGCAAAACATTCTATTCAGTACTATTAAGGACTGAAGTTAAGTTAGTATTTTTGTTTCTTTGAACAATGTCATTTCATTATCGTAACATTTTCTGATTTGTAACAAAGGTTCATAAAGAAACTTTAAGATTCTATCTACAATCAATCAATGATACAAGTAAAAGCTTATCTTATTGATGAGAAAAGACACGTATCGCAGCATATCACGTATTATCAGCGGTTTATTATTTCGATATTAAGATAGATATCAAGTATTATTGTTTTGAAAAAATTAATACTCAAAATTAATTGCATACCTATCAATTCCAAAGACAAAACAGAAATATAAGAAAAATAAAATAAAAAGACAATTGTGAATAAAACAAAATACTTTTTGGTTAGTTTTCTCTGGTGCATGCGAAATGCTGTGTAACAATTCCGTATTATTCCTTCATTCAGGAACCATTTATAATATTTTCGAACGTTTTTTTTTCACAAAACTTAATTAAAAAACTATTTTGTTAAATAAATAAAAGGCGTAGAGCATTTAGCATTACCATAAATTCTTCTATTAAATATTCCTAAGACAATAACAATCTTCTACAGTATACGCTGAGAACAAAAAACGTACTATTTTCCTTTTAGTTATGCTAGCTTTGTTATAATAAGATTATCTTGTACATTTCCATGATAAACATAATATAATGAAAACAGATGTTATTGTTGGTGTTTACAAACAACTGAATAAACAACGAAGATGCAATCCATAATACCGCTATTGCAATGCAGATAATGCTTATAGGAAGCTAGAAACAGCTTGGTTTGCTGCGAAACAAGCATGTTTGCTCAAGTGCTCACAGGTTTATGCCCAATCATGTGTAAGTCGACATCCTTTATGCATAATTTTTGAGGCTCTGACAACGTTATCCGTGTGATAAATACCCATAAAATAATTCTTCAATACAATATTTCATGGCTTAAGAATATAAGAAAACTTCAATGTAGTGTATCATTATTATTTATATAATACATTGGATATTTACATGTAAAGCTGAAGTATCAACCTGTAAATGTCTGCCTCTATTTTTGTTTACCGCCAAAAAAGATATGAACAAGTGACACAAATTAAGTACATGAAACCTCAGTAGATTTGAAACACAACAAACTTCAGTTAAAATCCATATCTACTTAAAATAATAATTAAATTAAAGATATCGATCTTTCACCAAAGATTCGCCAATAAATATTTTTGACTGATGCTTTTCTTGCCTCATAAAATATTCCTTACGCAGAGGCCTTCATTCGTCATTCGCCAACCGTCCGTGACTTATCTTTTCGAAATATCAATAGGCAATACATTTGCCATGTGAGCGAGAATCAAATAAATTTTACCATATTCTTTCGGTGAAACTTTATTACCATCTCCTCGTCCATATTCTTAATAGACCTTCGCCCCAGACCATAAAAAAATCTATTGACATATATTTATTTTAGGCATATTTGCCCACTTTAATTATCTATATTTTATTATGCAAATATGTTTTATAAAAAAATATACGTATATTCAAGAAAGACATATATTTAAGAAAATAATTGAAATCTTCTTTACAATTTAAAGTATAATGTAGTATGTTGTTTTTATGATCAAACTGGACTTAGTAGAGTTTATTTTTATATTTCCCGACATTACAATTTTGAAGACGTATTAAGAGAAGTTAGTCAGGGCGAATAGACGTTACAACGACACATGAAGGACATATTTTTAAATTTAAGTGGATAGAGGTTACTCTTTAATGCACCTGTGACTACCCTAAAAGCTCTCGCGAATATTCGGTGTAAACTTTATTTTTAATGGCACCACGTTAGCATAATGGAAGACAACGCGAACCATATTTTATGAGACAATTTTCATGGATGTGAAACTTGCCTGTGACAACGCTTTTAGAGAAGGCGACAACAAAATTTGCTTAAGTCAGTCAAGTCTTTGAATGAAGTATATTCTTGTAACGAAATTGACGGCTTAATTTTAACTTAAACTGATTTTTGATCTCAACGTTCTTTGTGCGTCCTCGTGTTGTCTCTTAGGATTTCAATTTTATGGCAATAATTTAGTTTCGCTGTAACAGATTAATCTTATTTATCTTCGAAAAATGTAAAGCTAGCGTTGCTCTTAATAAAAAATTCTGAAATATTTTATTTGTAATTCCTCAATTTCATTGTTGTATCTATTGATAATGTAAACGAACAAATTATACTCATATTAGAATAAAACACCAACTTTTTTTAAGAAACAATTTGCTGTCCTCTTATTTTTTCTTAGCGTAAGTAATTTGCAGAGTAACCAGCAGGTTCTATAACATCTAATTTATCTAACGTTGACTCGAAGCTTAGTAGAGACGATATATAATACCAATGTATCACTTTGAACCATGTACTCACCAGCTCAGCAAGCTATTTGCGGTTGTGGACGGAGAGCGATCCACCCACAACCTGTCCCCTAATCGATTTCCATTGGCGAACATCAGTATTTAACAAAACATTTATCCCTCGAATAAACAGCAGTGGATACTATTTTAATTGATAATTACGCAGCAGATCGCATAGTGCTAGCACTATTGTTAATAGTACAAAAGGGTTAGTAGATTAGATCAACAAACGGCGTGATGTAAATTAATGTTTTGTTATGGCTCTAGTCTCATAAATTAAATAAAGTTATTTGCTTAATATGATAATGTTTGTAGTGAAACGATTACGAAAGTATTTTAGTTTATAAATACTATATTTTTACGCATTAATCGGCCGTTGTTTATAAGATTATAATTGACAAACTAATCGCAGATGACTTTAAGTAGCGAGTAAATTTATTTAAAAAATTCTTGTATAAATATTTTATTATTTAAATATTATAATTTATTAGGACACTAAATACTTTACAAAATTTTGTATCATTTTTTTTTTTTAATTATGAATACTGAATATTGCAATAGTTTTTACTTGTGTATAGTAATTCGTTATTTTGTTTCAGTGCGGATGGCAACTATGAAGTGACTATAATGACTAAAGCTATCCTTCACCATGACGGAAAAGTTGTATGGAAGCCGCCTGCTATTTATAAGTCCTTTTGTGAGATCGACGTCGAGTACTTCCCTTTCGATGAACAGACCTGCTTCATGAAATTTGGTTCATGGAGCTATGACGGTTACACGGTAACGTTCTTTTGACATATAGATAGCTAGGTGTAGACATAACAGTTTGTTGGGTATCACTTACGTTATTTCCTATTACCAATAAAGTGAGATAAATTACTGTATTTTTTTCTGATACAATGTCAGTAAAAATATAATATATTGCCGTTCGATAAATAATACGAGCTTTGAGATATGTCTGGCAATGAAAGGCGGGTGCTATAAAAAGTTTGGGATGGACTTTAGAGATAGGCTTGTGAAAGGCGGGCATCTATCTATATCAAGCTGAGGAAGCCAATAAATCTGAGCTGTTCCGACTTTCTCATAAATAAAGCGATGCCTTGGATTTACTAGTTACGGTTATAATATCTCTTTTTAGTAAGAAGTGTACTATAATTTACCAATTTCTTATAATATTTAAAAACGAATCTATTTATTTACACAAGAATCATTTTAACATGTGTTACATTGTAATCAAAGTGTTTGCTTTAATATTTTTATTATCTGATTCATATATTTTATTTTATACAATTACGTCTTACCAGCTGCTGCATTTAAGATAGAATATAGAATTCATTATTCTGTATATCCCATAGTTAGTTGGCATTTGTAAATAAAGCATCAAGGTTCCACGCTCTATGTCAAATTTAATTATGATCTTATTTGTAGTTTAGCCGCGAGGTAACAAACAGAGACTTTTGCTTTAAAATTTTAGTCTGGTTATAAATTTTACTAAAAATCTACTAGCTGTATATCATACAAATACTGAGAGTAAAGATTCAACATTATGTTCTAAAAAACATTATATTTTGTGTCATTGAAGTAAGATGTTCATTGATTTTGAAAAAATTGAATATATGTAATTTTTAGGTGGATTTGAGGCATTTGAAGCAGACTCCGGACTCCGATCATATAGGGATGGGTATCGACCTATCGGAGTACTACATCTCGGTCGAATGGGACATCATGCGGGTACCGGCAACTAGGAATGAAAAGTTCTACTCATGCTGCGAAGAACCTTATCCTGATATTATTTTCAACATCACCTTGCGAAGAAAAACCCTTTTCTACACGGTCAATCTCATTATCCCTTGTGTTGGAATCTCTTTTCTATCAGTACTCGTCTTCTACCTTCCATCAGATTCAGGCGAAAAGATTTCACTTTGCATCTCAATTTTACTATCTTTGACCGTGTTCTTCTTATTGTTAGCAGAAATTATACCTCCGACGTCACTGACTGTTCCCTTGTTAGGAAAATATTTATTATTTACTATGATGCTAGTTACATTATCAGTTGTAGTCACTATTGTGGTGCTAAACGTAAATTTTAGGTCTCCAGTTACACATCATATGGCTCCTTGGGTGCGAAAAGTCTTTATAGATTTTTTACCCAGAATTTTATGTATACAAAGGCCTGAAAAATCTGATGATGATGAAAATGATAAGCCGATTGAGGTAAGGAAAACAAAATGGGTCAAAAAACTAAAAAAAAAACGAGGCACAAAAAACAAATAAAACTGTAAGATAAATAATGAATGAAATAATACATACTGATATTTAAAAAGGTATAACGTTGTATTGAAACGTTAAATTAAATTTAAAAAAGGTCTTACAATAGGAGTTTCTAAAGAAATCCCTTTTCAAATAAAAGAACACCTTTTCTCATTGAGTTTCCTTAATTTTAGCCATTTCCCATCAGAATGGATTCAATACAAACAAAACGCTATTACAGTCGGCTCGAAGCCACCCTTAACAATAACCATTTTAATTGTCCTCAGTCGTAGGACTCTTTTGGGAAACGCTTCATTCAACAATATTCTAAATCCATTGTGTTTCGTATGTATCGCGAAAATATCGCTTCTAGCCCAATTTCATTCTATTTCGATTTTCCTTTATTACTCAATGCCGGAGGGCTTAACGAGCGCGCGCGGCCCCCGTTATTTATGTTTCTCTGGTGGCTGCGGACGGATCACGATATACGATCCGGCAGACGCGGCTCGAAACCGAAACCTCCACTCCAACCTAATTGTCTGCTGGCTTAAGCTACGTCGATACACCGATCCTAGTGAATGCGAACTGACATTTTAATCGCCGAATATTTCAGATGCCACTTCCGTCTTATACTTTTGTCACGGACAAACAGTGGAAATTGGACCGACATTTCTGTTATATTATGGTTTTCATCTTAAATACTGTTTTAGGTACTTACTGATGTTTATGGTGGCGATGACATGGATGGAAAGTATAAGGAGTGGGGCTGCGAGGAATATGAACTGCCAGGGATGCCTCCATCACCGCCTCCACCTCCAGGCGGTGATGATGAACTATTTTCTCCACCCCCAGGATCACCTTGCCGTTTAGATCTTGATGATGGCAGTCCATCTCTAGAAAAACCATACGTTAGGGAGATGGAAAAGACTATAGAAGGATCTAGATTCATTGCTCAGCATGTTAAAAATAAAGACAAATTTGAAAGTGTAAGTAAAGTTAATAATTAATTTAATTTTATATATAAAATTATATGAGGACTGTATTTTATTTAAAATTTTCAGGTTGAGGATGATTGGAAATACGTAGCTATGGTATTGGACAGAATTTTCCTGTTCGCTTTTACGATAGCTTGCGTCCTTGGTACAGCTCTCATTATATTCAGAGCGCCGACGTTTTATGATAACACAAAGCCCATTGACATTCTTTACTCGAAAATTGCGAAGAAAAAGTTGGAGTTGCTCAAGATGGGCTCGGAAAGTGACCCGGGTCTCTGAAATTCGTCTTACGTCTTCGGCCACTCGCCGCCGAAGACGTTCTGGGAGCTGATCGTGATGTGGTGGCATGGATGATCTATGTAAAGCTCCCAGATGGGAACTGTGAGGCGAGAACGTGTTTTGTGCTCAGTGTGGTGCCAAGCGCTCGATGCGCCGCGGGACGTGTTCACGCCGCTTGCGTGTCCAAACCGTCTTTTTATATAAATAAACTCATACGCGTACTGTGTCCGTCGATAGTCAAAACAAAAACGGAAGAACCTCATATGCACGGCCGTTTTGTGTTGGCGTCGAATCTGCCGTCAATAATTTTTTATATTGGAATCACCATATTTAACGTAAATATTTTTAAGCGTATATTAATTGTATTTTTTAATTTAATTTAAGTTAATTAGGTTATTTATTTTCTAAAGATTATTCGACATGAGCGCACAAACATTGTATAGTTTACATAAAGTAAAATTAATTTGTCGCCATAAATTATGTTGCATAATTGGTATAAAGACATTGACTTATATAGGATTTAATTCGAATAAAATTGAGCTCAATTTCATGATATAAAATTAGATTGTAAAGAGATACTTTTCTCTCAAGCGTATTAATATTAATCGAATATTATGAAGTTCATTTTCTTGAAAACGTCCTCAATGAGTGGGACATTGTAGATGATGTATTGAATATATATTGGTGAGTATGTATGATGCATTAAATATACATTTAAAATTTTATAAACTACGTACTCGCGTAAAACTTATAAGGACAATATCGATTGATAAAAAGAATTAATCGTAATTTCCCTGTAGCTATAATAATTTAAGGGATTGTAGATATTTAGGTAAGTGAATCGTCACAACTGATGATCACTTATATAATAATATACTACGCATAGCTGTAATGTCACTTTGCGATGGTGATGGTATTGTTTCATTAGATATATTTATAGGCAACAATTGACTGCCATTTGTAATTTAAATTTTTATAAAATTCGATATTCTTAGATAGTTTGGTAACTTATTTAATTAAATTTTTTTAAGGTGCCAAATTTTGCCAAGGTCATAGTTTCTTATAAAAGGCTAACTGACGTATTCTTAAATTAATTTGTGAGAGCTGTCGTGTTTTTTTTATGTGTGCTTGTTCATTCTGTGACATCTAATGCTTGCCCTATGAAGCAACGACTGAGAAGCTATAACGATATGTCTGCAATGAGCTAGGAATTATGGATTTTTCACAAACTGACTTACCATAATTTCATTAATCCTAGAGTACAGGGTAAAATTAGTACACCAATTACTTCCCCTGATTTTTATTCTCACGTTTTCACCGATTATAAAGTATTTTACTCACTTATAGGCACTCTACCACTTGTCTTAGATAATAAAATCATTGTTGCGAATATCGAAATTAGTATGTAACGAAAATTTAGGTATTATATTAGATATCATTTTTTTGTTAATAACCTATTCATGTTCATATTATAAAGTAGGTTGTATTTTCAAAATAATTTTAAACACCTTACTTGTTAGACGTATCGAGTGCGTATAACTTCACCTCAACCCATCACGTAGAGTAACGTAGCCTTTGTCGTAATAAAAAAAATTTCGAGCCGCGTTATTGATATGTCAAAGTAATTCATCATTATATGATTAGATAATGATTACCTAGTTACTGAAATTAAAAATATTTTAATTAATTCAACAGCGAGCAGTAAGGTAAACAGGGATGGTTCTAGTGAAAATATTCAAACCGTTTTGTGTGATTCGTCTTAATATTATAAGTGTTATTGAATGTGTATAGCTGTTTGTGCCAATTACGCATTCGGCTAGAGTAGATTAGAAAATACGTAAAATTGCGTTAGTTATACACAGGATATGGACGGTGCTTACTCATAAGTAACCTGTTGAAAGCTCGCTAAAGGTTGAAAGAAGTAAAAAATTAGGTCAGTATTTAGGGAAGTCACAATCACTTCATGCAGCTCTGGATGTTTTAAATCTTAATAATTATACAGGTGTTTTGTGCAAACGTTACCCTATAATTCCAATAGGATAGTGACCAATACAAAATCAAGTAACTGTACCTAATTTTTTATTGGTCAATACTCACGTCATAGCCATCAATACCTCGTATACAGCTGCTGCTATAGTTGTGACTTTGGCACTAACGACGCCAGTTTTTATTCGAAGGAATTTTTGGAAGGAATTGTTGTACTTAAAATTAATTTTCTACGATAAAAAATCACCTCGGTAAATTGAGTAGGAAGTGCTATTGCACGCACCGAAACACCAAGTTAGAAATATTATTGTCATTATAAATAATGGTTAGTTAAGTCCACAGGCTTCCCTCACTATTCCGTAATTATCCAACTTTTATTGTAGATATTTGCTAGAAAATAAACGGTCTGTTGTTATTTTTATATGACTGCAAATAATATTATAATAGATAGATTTTCTAAAGAAACACCATAGGTTAATATATTTAGAAGACGAGTGTAATCGTGATTAAGTATACTGAATGATAGTCGATTGAGATATTAGGAATAAAGATGAGTATGGATGAAAATAACTGTGTCGAAGTGAACATGAAATTTACAATCAAGTATAGTCTTAATGCGCACGACGTTGATTCGTTTCGCAACAAATCCAGAAAAGATTGAAGATTCATTGGATTTCGATTTTAAATAATGTGAATATAAATAACCTAGAATAGGCCCTTAGAAATGTTAAAACTGGATGAGCTAAGCCGATACAACGATTAATAATCCTAATTATTTAGTATGAATGAAATTTTGATTACGGCAAAGCTTTTGATCTCTTAAATCCTTCGATTGGTTAAACATCCAGTTTTGTAATCTTAGCTCGAGGGCGTTCTGCTTAAATATTTTCTGTGATTTGTAACTTTGGTTGTATCCTTGTTATTATAGTCTGAAAGACATCTTGGTAAGTTTATATTTATTTGTTCCCTGTTGTGTTTGATCTGATACTTGAGTTGTTGGAACGAGGTCGTTATTATAGATTACGTCTGTATATGCATGTTTCGGGTGATAAACGGGTATGAGAAAGTAGTTTTGTCGTATATCTCAATTTAGATAGGTAAATAATAAATTTACAATAAATAACGCTAGAATCACATCGTCAATAAGTAATTAATATAAGTATATAATAAGTGGTGTTTTAGCTTCTCAATGTTTATTAGAGTTAGTCGACGAATGAGTCGGTTCGTAAGCACGATGTTAGACAAATTTGTTGTCATAAATTATTATTTTACTAATGTCAATTAAAGCTAGTTCATCAGTGTTTTTACACGACATTTTTATATATGATCCTAGATTTTGTTGTTTTTTTTTAAATGTTCTGTTTTATTTAATTTAAATAAATTACTATTAAATATTTGTATTATTATCTATCTATTTTCTTTCAACATTATTCGAAGCGATCTTTCTTTCTTGAAATATTTTTTTGTTATTTAAAATTGTTTTAAACCTCGATAGCTAGTTTGTCTCCATCGTGTGATGGGACTTCGAACTCATAGTCAGCTATCACATGGCTGTCAGTAATTTTAAGAATCAACTAAACCGAAATGTTGACATGTAAATATAGTCGATCAACATAGAAATTTAAAATAATATTAAATTGACAAGTTATTTTTCTACGTTCCTTTCACAGTACCTTTAGTGCTAAATTAGATTCGTAGTTATTAAATGTTGTAGATGTATGTATTTACTGTAACTTTTTATTTATCCATATAAGGAGTATATCATTCAGCAATAATTCTAAATCGCTTGATTTGGGTCGTCTGAGTTTGTTACGTTTTTTAATGCCATTCATCGTACTCGTAGCTTTAAGTTTTAGTTCTTGAATGGTTGACAGATAATCCGTAACGCTTTATAATTAGGTTTGTCGAAATCTAGAATTTCATCTAGCAATTTCTTGTACAACAATTTTGGAAACATATTTTATTGCACGTCTATCTTTTATTCTATTATTATCATTTATCTTAAATTATATTGTAACATTATTATACTCTATAAATCTACGAATATCTACGTAAGTTAGGCGTATTGCATGTTCAATCAAACGTCTTCCAAAAGTGACGTAAGATTCTTGTTTTTTATGTACAATTAATATCATTTTTTAAATCGATTTGAAGCTAGACCACAACTGTTCTTGGTCTCAAATATGACTCAAACTGCTAAAGATAAAATGTTTTTATTGAAAAAAAGCACTGATAAATAACGAAATTAATAGATATGTAACCATTTTTTAGTATCATTTTTAGCTTACCCCGTATTGTAGTCAAACTTATCTATGTCTCGTAAGAGTTTAATGCGTGTAACTAGTTAAGGAGAACGTAAATTTAAGAAATATGAATAACTAAGTAGTGGAAAAACACACGAAATTTGCGTTGAGCTTCCAACACGATTAGATGTAAATACAGTAATTAAAAAAAAAAACTTGATAATATTGATTTTTAAATATTTCATTTGTATGTATAATAAATGTCATATATATATGAATATATATGCGCTTTGTCAATAAATTTATCATTTTCGAATAATATTGTGTCTAATATAACAAATAGTTACTGCATAAACCAAATCTACATGATTGTATAGTAATAAATATTACGTGCTGAATTGATTTTACAATTTTTTTTTTTTTTTTTTAATTTCCCATCTTTTTCTTTAATTAGTTGTCATGTACAATTATCGTCTAATAGTAAAAGATGACTTAGGTAGGCACCCCAAAAACCACATTTAATAATTATTTCTTTAACTTTATAGTCTATATGAAGTTTTTTCGGACATTATAATTATTAAATCTTTAATGTTAATCCATATTATATGCATATTATTATGTATTGTACGTATAAAAAATGGTCTTAAATTAAAAAAAACAACGCCTTATAAACATACATCATACAATAAATAGACAAAGATAAAACTTTAATACCTTATTCTTCTGTGTTTTTTGTTTAGTTGCTATTGACCCACTAAAGTGTGATCAATTAAAACATTTTGGAGTGGGAGCAAATAATTCGAAACATACAATTCCATATGACTTCCTTAAATATTCAATTATGATTATTGTCAAGTTTTGAGTACTGGGTGAATAATAATATTATGTACGTAGTAACAGGGTTTTTAAATATATTTCAACGGGCGAGGGTCTTATAAAGCAGTGGAATTTTTTGAAAGATAAATGTTTCTATCTATCTTATCTATTATAGATTTGGTTTATGCATAACATCTCATATTGGTAGTTTTATAATAATTTTTACTTTTATTTTTATTAAATTCTTTCTTGGTGCCTTATATTATATTAAGCTTTTCTATGAAAGTATTTTTTTTTTGCTTATCTTATATTGATTGTGTTAAAATTAAACGCATAAACGCTTTTATTAAACATTTATTATAATTTAATTAAAATCGCGTAAGCGTATTTCTTAGGGTAAGGTTCAATGTAATTTTCGTAATTTCGTCTCATATTGTTAATATTAAAATAATTAATCCTGTATTACTAGTTGTAATAAATTTTCTGTTCGATGTAAATTTTAATTTTCACTTTTCTAGTCACGAGTAACGGCAAGTTTGTTTGAAAATTGTGAGTGCTTATCTTAAAGATAATTATGATTTATTTATAATTTTCAAAATCAATATATACTTTGATTAAGAATCCCCTTTACTTTAGTATCTCTTAATAAATGTTAAATAATTTTAATAATTTCAGTAATGTCATCAATTCTGGCTGGTTAAATAAACATATGTATTAAAGAGGTTTTAATATTTTTAAACTGTCATTTCACAATTTCTGAACAAACATTGCGACCGACGAAAATGACGCAATCGGATGAACACCACATAAATATTACAAATTAATTGTTAATAGATATACTCATGAATTCCTATATTTATTTTAATATAATGTAAGTTAAAAGTAATACATAACAAAATAATAGACTTAAAAAAATCATTAATCACTAAAACTAATTTAGTGTATAGAGATAAGTTGTTTCGAAATATTTGTTGTACGACAAATTACAAACAACAGAATTTGAATTTACTGTACGGTTTATGCACTATGCTATTACGTATATTGAAAGTCGAGTATGTCGTGTAGCTCAACATATGAATCTGTAACATATATATGTATATGTTTATTATAAGTAAAGGTATCGTGTAAGGAATGCAAGATAATATATTAATAATGTAACTTAAGGTTATTAATAAGTCTCATTTTGTAACGTTAATTAAAATCAAGCACTATTAAGTATTATTACAAATCACTCATGAATTCTTACTGCTAATATTAAAATGTATTATAAATATGAACTATAAATATTAAATGTTATGCGTTAATAATATTTCAACGTGTTTTTTTCTTATTCTATTCATAAATTACATTCACACATGTGATATGTCCTCAAACACACCTCACCTCCTCACGCACAATTTAAATATTTATAATAATACAATTGAATGATGAATGATGAAATGAATGTCAAATTTTTTTTTTTATTATAAAGAGATAGCAATGGATCTTTTATTATTCCTAAAATTCTGAGAAATATAATTTACTAAATAAACAAATTTTAAATATTTGTAAAATATTAAAACAAAACTATATTATATACATATTCTTAAAGTACATAAATATAGAGATAAGTGATAGATCTATTTATACAAGTATGAATTTTGCGCAAATTATCCGAAGCTACTGCTGAACAATGCCCAGGGACTTCTGGCCGTGTCCACGTTCGGCGCTGGTGCATTATAATACCCCTTAGCCAAATCTACCAATGATAACGGACATTTGAAGTTTTCACATGATTCTAATAACACTCCAAGGCGATGAGCTGAGTCATATAAAGTGTGTTCCAAGGGCTCTGAAGGAAGTACCTTGGCCATAGGTAACCTAAAACAATTTGTTTTTATAATTAATATACCTATTATTATAAATCATCGAAGATCACTACATAGGTAAAATTTACAATACTTCAATTGGCTTTGAAATGAATATTAAGTTACAAAACCTAATATACAATGAGATTATTTTTTCTATTTGAATCTAAATTTTAACTCATTTTGACGAGACTGAAAAGTGATTTGCATGAAATGATCTAAGCTTTTGTATTTCGTGAATAATTAATTATTATGTAGGAATTGAAAAACTATTTGATATACCATACACAATATAACTTACGTGAACATAGTCCTGAAAATTTCTTCTATCATATTTCCGCCATGGGGAACGATTCGCTGTGCAGTTTCACAAAGGGTTTTTAAAATACACTGTCGTCCGCTGTATCCCATACTATAACAAGTTATAAGATATATAATAATAATGAAAGTTTTTATTCACTGACGAAAGTTTTAACAGTTTTAACTTATAAAATGTAATATTTAATTCGAGTTTAAATAAATAAATATAATTCGATTATGTAAGAATCTACTGGTGGTAGGGCTTTGTGCAAGCTCGTCTGGGTAGGTACCACCCACTCATCAGATATTCTACCGCAAAACAGCAATACTTGATATTGTTGTGTTCCGGTTTGAAGGGTGAGTGAGCCAGTGTAATTACAGGCACAAGGGACATAAAATCTTAGTTCCCAAGGTTGGTGGCGCATTGGATATGTAAGCGATGGTTGACATTTCTTACAATGCCAATGTCTAAGAGCGTTGGTGACCACTTACCATCAGGTGGCCCATATGCTCGTCCGCCTTCCTATTCTATAAAAAAAAAAAAAAAGAACGGTTCTTCAGCGACTAGTTTTTTGGTCAGGTTGTCCTTTGACATAGATCTCCCTTAGTTTCTTCCGTAACAGCCTGTGAATGTCCCACTGCTGGGCTAAAGGCCTCCTTTCCTCTTGTTGAGGAGAAGGTTTGGAGCTTATTCCACGTTGCTCCAATGCGGGTTAGTGGAATACACATGTGGCAGAATTTCAGTGAAATTAGACACATGCACGTTTCCTCACGATGTTTCCCTTCACCGAGATGAATTATAATCACAAATTAAGCACATGAAAATTCAGTCATGCTTGCCCAGGTTTGAACTCACGATCATCGGTTAAGATTCACGCGTTCTTAACACTGGGCCATCTCGGCTCTTAGTTTCTTCCATTCATTTCTATTCCGAGCTAATCTTCTTCAATCTTTTGGTAGATCATCTTCCTATCTTTTAATTTCACGTCCCTTTTATATTTTTCCTGGGATACCATTCAATTACTTATTATGCCTGTTTTCAATGTTTCCAGGTGAGTTTCACCAAAGTATTTTTTTTAATCTTTAGTAAAACATCGCTCGCCTCTGTTTTTTCCATATTTTTGTAGTCATTTGACTTCCACTTAGCCTTATGTTTAGTATTCGTAAAAGAAATATTAATACTATCATAAAATATATTCAATATAACAAGTACAGTAGCTTATACATTTTTAGCAATAAAAAAATATACAACTCTGTTATACGTTGTAAGTATACCATACATAGACACTGGGAAATGAAATGTATTTTGATAAAATCAATGAGCCGTTAGGCACGAGATCAAAGATCTTATGTAACTTGTACCTAAAATTTAGCATAATAATTCAAAGCAGAACATAAATAATGATTTAAGCAGTTAAATTTTTACACTTGCACAAAACCTTATCCCTGATAGATTACATTACTGCATTATGGAAATAATCCACATCTAGGTTTAACAAAATTATGATCACAAATTAGTTTGTTTAATTAGACCAAAATTAATTATTGACTCAACAAAGCAATACATTATTTGAAGTACAAGATACATACAGATTTGATAATTTGCAATATCGCATAAACTGGTTTTCGAATATTGAAAGTCTCTGTTGCCCATATAAATAAGTAAAATATATAATAATATAAATAGCTTTTGGTTAGTGATAAAAAATACTGAAAAGAAATAGTACCTAAATATGTACAAATGCGGGAAAAACTTTTTCGACTTCTCAGAAGAAGGAGTTTATTTTCGCGGGTGTACATATGTGAAGCAAAATTTCATCTAACACATGAAAATTCCTTTACGAAGATTTCCATGAACGTTGAGCATGACATTAATTTTGAAATTTAGAGGTCTTTTCCCGGATTTGAACCCAAATTCTTTAATTACGATCCACTGGATAATTTCATCTCAAATAAAATACTCACTTGTCCAAAATTATTTCTAACTTTTCATACAGTTCTCGTCTACTTCTTCTCTGAGCTAATGGCTTTCCATGTTTCTTGCGTCGGTAAAACAGAGCGGTCTCAGTGTTATTAGGTAATTCATAAGCAATACCCCAATTTAGACCGAAGGTGAAGGTTCCTGGGGCGGTAGCGGGCGCCGGCTGTCCAATTACACCGACAGTCATGCAGCCTGCACACTGGAAAGGATATGAAGGAATTTTTAACAAATGATCCTAATCAATAAATTACGCACACTACAATGCATGAAAAATACATGCATACATATACTTATATTAACATAATATAAATAGCCTGTAAGTGTTGGGTTCGGGACACAAATGTCGATATTTTTTTAGGAAATATGCTGGTTTCCACAGAAAAAAAGATGAATTATAATATTATATATAACGTAAATCATTTCCAAATGTTATATTCCATAACGTTTCGATTAAACAAACAAGTTCTATCAATCGAGAATGTTCCACAAATTTATATAAAATTTCATGATTTAAGTAACTTATTCAAAAGAAAAAAACTTACAGAGAAACTGGAACCTTCCGGAAATGCAACGTATCTTTTTCTTCTAGAAAGTACCTTCAGATCATTTCCATTACGCTCCATTGTAATCGATCCCATACACAGTAAGATTATAATCACCAAATATTGTATTTTAAGATACATTTTCGTTATTATTTCAAGTAAAAATATAGCTTTTAAGAATGAGACTAGTAAAAGTTACGGAATGTTCACTCATAAATTACAAATACAACACTAAAGATATGACCAAAATGTATGTCAAAGATAACGGTTCAAATAATTATCATACATTTGAACCCGTTACTGAAAGAGAAATTGTCGCTAACTGATAAGAATACAAAGCTTAGAGCGTACTATATTTATTCTTGGATGTGAAATTAACCTAATTTTTGACCAAATAAAGGGCAACATAGTTCTTAAAATACCAACACAGTCAGATAGCCATACATAAAGCCTATTTTAATGACTTGGTGATCTAAGCTAATGATCAAAGCAATTTTTAACCTTATTAAATATTACGCAAATAATAATAATAATAATATCCTGGGACATTTTTCTCACACGGCCATCTGATCCCAAATTAAGCTTGTAAAATGAAGTCCCAAATTGAGCTATTTATTTTGGTGGGTGCAAGATATGGTACAACTGTATGGATTGTTACTGGTGGCAGGGCTTTGTACAAATTCGTCTGGGTAGGTACCAACCACTCATCAGATATTCTTCCGCAAAATAGCAGTACTTGGTATTGTTGTATTCTGGTTTCTAGGGTGAGTGAGCCAGTGTACAGGCACAAGGGACATAAATTGGTGACGCATTGGCGATGTAAATGATGATTAATATTTCTTGCAATGCCAATATTTATGGGCGTTGGTGACCCATTACCATCAGGCCCATTATATTTGTCCGCCTACCTATTCTTTTATTTAAAAAAATGAATAGGATTCCGTACTTCCATTTCTTTCCATGTAACGCCAGTATCCTGCTTGATTTTATTTTTCTGTTGGTCCTAGCCACGACTTGCGCTGCACTTATATGCACGAATAATTGATCCATTCATTGAAATCCTTAGTTGGTTATTACATAGGCTGATGTGCTGACTCTATTCTTCTCTGTCGCACACACACAGCATTATATGAAATTAAATAATACCGCTCACAACTATTGCCGCGTCCATTGCCTCAGTATAATTTGAAAAATTGTTTTAAATAAATACTTTTGTAAATCTAGTTTCAGGCTAAATTACTTTTACTTAAGAACTTTTGTTGAAATTTTCATGTGCAAATCAAGAATACAGACATATGAACAGATATTTTTTTATTACGTTAACAAATCAGAAAATCATATTTGTAAATTTCTAAAATAAGATAAAAGTTAATAATTTTTTTTTTAAGATGGAACTATATTTATTATAAGAAAAAATATGAATACAGTATTGTCATGTCCTATGTTTTGTAAATGCTTAAACTAGCTGATATATATAGAAATATATAAAAGATAATACTAGGCATAAGACGATAAAAGTTGATTCAAGAGCTTCATTTTACCTTTTTATCACGCACATAAAAAGTCTCTAACACGAACATCCACAGATAAATAATTGTTTTATTTACTTTTTTGGACGTAATAACAATAAATTCTGTTTTTTTTAAGCCCTAAATATTTTGAAAACATTTAAGTGCCAACAAATTCTGCTCTTAATATTGTACAAGCACTCCATTTGAGCCCCTGCATTCACAAACGGATAATGTTATATTATTTTTGGGTGGAGGCCCGAGCATATAGGTTGATCTCAAGCCTTCTCTGTCACATATGAACACAAACAAACACACTAACATATAAATATATGCTCGTCTGGGTAGGTACAACCCACTCATCAGATATTCTACCGCTAAACAGCAGCACTTGATATTGTTGTGTTCCGGTTTGAAGGGTGAGTGAGTCAGTGTAATTACAGGCACAAGGGACATAAAATCTTAGTTCCCAAGGTAAGAGATGGTTGACATTTCTTACAATGCCAATGTCTAAGGGCGTTGGTGACCACTTACCATCAGGTGGCCCATATGCTCGTCCGCCTTCCTATTCTATAAATAAAATAAAATAAAATAATATATATTTGTATCATAAATATTGGAATAGATTAATTTATATTCAATCTCAATTATTAGAAAGAAAGCTTAAATATACCAATTATTTTAATCTTGAATTATAGCTCTATGTTGCATGTTGCTCGCTGTTGCATGTGGAGGATCTCTTTATTAATTCACTTCATATTATCAGGATGGAATCAGATTTGTATATTGCTGCCGTCGCAAAGCGTGCAGTTGAATAATTTATGAGTATATAGGACTGCTAAAGGCAAAAATACGATTATATTATATCTTGTTCCCAAGTTGGGGTTTCATGGTTATAATTTCATCATGTCCGTTTTACACACCCTCATAATCAAATTTGAATTGATCCGGATAAAATTTGCAAATAGAAACCTTGAAAAATAGCTTCATACTGTAGGTCTCTTCTTGTTATAAGTATCTAGATACATATACATATATATAATCGAAGCAATCCAAAAGAACTTTATACCCGCAATATCATATGATGAAGGTATTTTTAAAATTCGTAACCAAAATATTCTTCAATAATAAACGGTTACTAAATGAAAATATCAAATATATCAAACGCACATGAAATATAGAAATGTATACAGCTCCTTATCAAGAACATTTAAATAAATTATAATTTCAACCAGCTTTAGAAATCATAACATGATAGACATTTCTTTATTAAAACAGCATGAATAACATAATCTTTGAAAGACTAGTTTCCGTTTGCAGCTTGTGTCTGAGGAGAGGGTAGGTGATAGTTACCCCATGTAATTCTGCGTAAACCTGACAACGTGTATGCAAAGTCACGATCGGTGAGGTAGTTATGACGTGAAAAACTAACATACAAAATCACTTTCACATTATTGGTACGTATAACATATCCAAGTAAAAAACAAAATCTGAAAATTTTAAAGTGAACGGCTTACTTTCGAAATGTTTCACACTATACGTCCTTTGGTCTTGAGAGCGTTTATGAAGCCAGAAAAGGGGGTACATTGAGACTCAACCGTGAAAAGGGGCGCCCACGTAGGAGCTCATAATTGACATTCGCTCTGATAACGTCTCTTACGAACCTCGGCTTAGTACGTCGTTGGAAAGGAGTAGGGAACACGTGTGATCAAAATCAAAAACTTTTTAATATCAGGTTACGATGTCATACTTATTAAAAGCGTTCATATAAACAAGACAACTTTTTTTTTAAATCTTTTTCATATATATTTTTTTTTTATTTTGTATAACTATTATACGTTTTTTTAATCAGTGAATGAGTTGGCTTTATGTAGGCTAATCTCTTATGAAGCGAAGAACGATAATAATTATTTTACGTCACTTCACTTAAACACTGGACGCCTCAGTGTACAATATTAATTATGACTTGATAGCTCAACCCGTTTTGAAGTAAAAAGCTTTGAGTTTGTCTTTTAAGATAACAGTATTATCCGTAAAATAGGTTTTCTGTTTAAAATACAAAACCCTAGAAATGAACATTTTGTATAAGTGGGTATTTAAGTTTTTGTGTTAAGGTAATAATGAAATACTTACCTACCATTTTCGTTTGAAAAAAACTCTTTTAATAATTTTATAGATAAATAAAAATAAATCGTCATATTCTCGTAATAGTATAAATAAAATAAATCGTACTAAAAATAACAGAACCTTTTTTTTAAATTAATTGTTGAAACCAAAGAATTTTTATTAAAAACATTTATTGTATAATTATGTTAACAATCTATCCGGTTTTTATGTACATCATCATACAGATTCAATTTAAAATTTCTGTCTGTTCATCGATAAAGTAAAATGTAGAAGAGAGAACGGACAGTCATTGATTTGATCACAGAAACTCGGATCTAATATTTCACTGTATGTATCCGCCACTTCATTTGTAAAATCTTCCTCATGGATCGGAGCTCTGAAATGAAAAAAAATAATTATTTTCCAATCTAGAATTCAAATATATTGCAAGTGTATAAATGTTGTTGTATTACGAGAGACTAAAATATGCATCGTTAATAAGAGTAAATGTATTTTAAGAAAAAAAATAGCAAATTGACCTCTAAATAATAAGTGGTCACTACTGCACTACATTTGTATTATAAAAAATATATTAATCATCCTAAGCATTGCCAATACGTCACCAACCTTGGAAACTAAAATGTTATGCCCCTGGTACTCGTAGTTATGCTGGCTCGCTTTACCTTTAAACCGAAGAATATACTACCTACATGAGTGGCTTGCACAAAGTTGTACCACCAAGTAAATTAAGCGCATTTCGTGCTAAAACATTTGTGAATCTTTTTGTTGAAACCAAATAAAACAAATTCTAGACTTAAACTCGTATAACAAATCTCTTGTAAATAAAACATTAAGTGCTTCGACGGCTAACATAAATTCAATACTTCATACTTTTAAAGTCAACATAGTTTTATTATTTCGCATTAATAATTTCTAACAATAAAGCTAAAGTAACCATAAAACAAACACACACATCCAAGAGTTGCACGATGATAAATTTTACACGTAGGGCTTTATACACACTAGCCTCGTTAGATACCACCCATTGGATACATCTTCTAATCTGCCCTTTAAAATATAAATTTAATACCAATTCTAACTTGGTGATTAATTTATTACAATTAAGCTAAGTTCAGCTACAACATAAGATAAGGATTGCGTGAATTACGTAAGCATCTTAAGCGTTAACCTTATCATATTTCTTAGCGCTTATCATACTGGTTACTTTGAATAATAAATAAAAGGATTTTGAATAAAAATATATAATACAAACGATGTACATTCATTTAATTATAATATAGCCTGAAGGCAGCGCAGAGGATTACTTTCAAAATTTGACTTATACTCATATTTTGGTTGATAAAAGTCGCTGTCTCATTTGTGTGACGCCTTTAGAAGATCTATTCACATGTAACACACAAATTAATATATTTATTTAATAAATAATAATAATTAAAAACAAAATCTTAAATAAATATATCTTATAATAATATAAATCTGTCATAAATATAGCGCTTTTGTGCGCTATTAATAAAAAAAAAATGAAACGTTATAGGTAACATGTTTCTTTATATCATATTTTCTACATTAATTTTAATCATAGAATATTGATAAATGTTTGTGACTTCAAATTTCAAGTAGGCAACTTCTGAGAACTCCTGAGCTTAGTAACGTTTTTCCTTTAACAAGCATCGTACTGTGTACGTTTAACTCTGACGTCCCCTGAATCATGTCTGTCGCCTACTTAAAATTATTCGACTCAGTGCATTTTACTTAGTTCACTAGATATAATAAATCATTACCTTTTTCTTTTTTTATTCCTTGTATTTGTATTTCCAAAGACGTGTTGCGCGTGTTATTTTAATGATCCTGCATGTTTATTACCAGGTAGTATCACAATCTACATTTCAGGATTAAAAATTTGATAAAAATATGGTTATTCATTTGCTTCATAATATCGGTAAGTAAATAAGCGCATATATGCGATAATTTAATTTTTTTATTAAATAGGTAGGTGGAAGTGCATATGGGCCACCTGATGGTAAGTGGTCACCAAAGCCCATAGACATAAGCATTGTAAGAAATGTTAACCATCGCTTACATCGCCAATGTGCCACCAACCTTGGGAACTATGATGTTATGTCCCATGTGCCTGTAATTACACTGGCTCACTCAGCCTTCAAACCGGAACACAACCAACCAAGTACTGATGTTTTGCGGTAGAATATCTGATGAGTGGGTGGTACCTACCCAGACGAGCTTGCACAAATAACCAATAGCAAATAATGTAAGTTCAAGTCAGTAATAATCATATTTAGTTTGCTTATTGAAACGTACATATATCGTATTTGTCTATTCGAAAACTAAATATATTGATCTATTTATGTCAAATATTTACACCCACCTAGATGAATTTAACTAAAGCAAACCCTAACGTATTATAATAAATTTATATTTAATTTTTGCTATCAGTAATTAATAAGCGATAAAATGCTACACTTGTCATACTTGTTAAGTTGTGGTCGGTCAAAGTTATATAAACTTTCTACCGCCTGTTTTGTTGATGGTGTTCCTGTGTTTCCATCTTCTTTTCCAAAAACTCTTGTCCTTGTTGATATTACTTTAAAATAAGACTTAAAACATAAAAACTTGTCAAAATATACATATATAAAAAAATAAAGTCGATAAACAAATGAATGAAAATAAAAGAAATTCAATCACTTCAGAAAACCGCACAAATTGCATTAACATTTGTAAATCATTTTAACAGTTTCTTACGCTTCGAAGTGCAAATGAAATTAATATCACAGTTGGAGGTATAATGTTTCAAAACTTGTTCGTTTTACAGCATTTTTAAAAAATGTATGTTCTACTAACAAAAACCTATTTAATAAGCTAAGTTAATATTTCTTACAGGGCTAATGGTTATAGGCAGTGGTAACCACTCACCATCATATATCATTTGCCAGTTCGTCAAGTTATTTAAATTCAATAGAAAGATAAATTTGAAATTTATAGACGGATATGTTTATTCATGAATATAAATACTCTTACTAAATTCTTCTTTAGATTTTTAATTTTTGTTCTTAAAGCAAGGAAAAAAATGAAGTCAACACTATTCGTTTGCCCTTATCTCATGTACTAGGAAAGGGCAACTTCAACAGTCGGCCTGCCTTTTAAACCCTCTATGCGAATTGCGTTGCGAGTGGTTACGTGCTTGATTAATGAATACTCTTAACGAAAGTCCCCTAAGTAGTCTTACGATACCCACAGGAGATGGAGATTCTATTTTACTCCGTCAGCATGACTACGAACACAATAAAAATAAATGTCAGTCAAAAATTTTATTGACCATTTCGATGTCAAACGATTCTATGAAACATACATAGCTCTGCACTATCCTGTGTACTATCAATCAAGTGGCTCGCAAACTGCATATGACAAATTCGACTCTACGTTGGCTTTTAACGTCCTTGTCCAACTATCCAATTTTTTCGGAAAACGAAATCGATCTCTTACTTATTATTTTTTATTACTGATAGAAACGCCTCAAAAAAAATTGTTCGGCTATTTACAATCTTAGATCTTGAGACTCATTTCGAAATGTTTTTTTAACAAAAACATTAAATAAATAATTAATAAATAAATACTGGTTTCTATCCGAGGATTTGCCCGCTAGGTTGGGAGGGGGAGAATTGTGTTTGGTGTTAGGCAGCCAATGTGTTAAGCCTGACCATTTTAGTATGATTGAGTACAATAATCTAAACATATAAACTTTTTCATTATTTATAATATTAATAGTGACAAATATAGTATAAATTAAAGAAGTAAAAAATATTGTGTCCAAGTTTCTGTCTGTCGAAATGTTCAATTCTTTATTAATAAATTGAAATGAATGATTAAAGAAAAAAATTAAGAAAAAATCATGATATAGAATAATTTAATTAAAATACCGATGTCATTTAATCGTTAGAAGACCATTGCGTTTTTTCCGGTTATTATTAAAATCTAGATTACGAATCAAATAAATTTAGTGTAAAATTACAACTCTAAAATTCTTGTAAAAGAATAATATATATTTTATTTGAATGATACCCATATTTAATTTATACCACAGGTGGGTCAACACCTCTTCTGTTAAAAAATTACATTCAGAGTTAATTAGCTCCGAAATATATAATATGTGAGCCGCTTTGTTTTGAGACACCTATGATTTTCTTCGCCTTAGATAATATACAAACCCGACAGCTCATAGCACGGTCTGCGTTCTATCCACTCAATCAATCCACTAAGCTATCAATGGGCTAATGAAAAATTAAATTTAATTGAAAATAAATATTTACTAAATTTATATGTTCACTAATCCGTATTATGTTAATATTTAAAGTACAAAGTAGGTTAATAAATATTTATACATTCACTTGATATAATTAATATAAGCTAGCAAAATTTCAACATACATTAATAACATATAATTTGAGACATACATATATACCTATAGAGGCAAAATGTTCAAATCTAAATTTTCACACACGATCGACAAGAATATTTTGATAATAAGTTGACATTTACCAAATGCTCAGTTAAACTAACAAGTATAACATTCTTTTTAACAACACAATCTCGTAGTTCTGTAATAACAGAGCGGAAAGTTTTGTTTGCCTATTTCTTTCAGGAACATGCAACCCTTTTCATTTTACGCAACAAAACCCTTTGGAAAGATGCTTCTTAGGGAACCAGTTAAGGATAATATTTTTATTAAATAATGACTATGCGAAACATATTGGCGTGCCTTGAGACCACTAGTATGCAGTGACGACAAACGACAGGACAATCTTCTCGGCATAAGAGAACGTCATGTCTCTTCTCCACCGTTGCCCTCCCTCTATATCCGTTGCCCTCGTCGCGTATACTATTTACCACGTTGCTTTATAATAATTAAAAAAATATATCAATTTTTTAAAAGATTTCTTCATATTTATCTATTACTTTAATTTTATTATAAATTAATTCAATAACTATACTTTACGTTTACCGGACGTCTTGCAATGATGCTTAGTTTTAAGTGCTAATAAATATATGCATACATAATTATAAGCCACGCTTGAAATAATCTTAATAACATTTTTAATTACATAGATCTAAATATAGTAATTTTTAAAGAAAATCCGTCACAGTCATCAAGTTTTCAGGAGAGCTTCGTCTTTGTATAAAACCGCTATTGAAATTAATAATTTGCCTTAATCCAAACACGTATAGACAAGCGTCACGTACACGGATTATAAGGCAATTAATTTGATATGGAGAAATATACCATATGAAAACACACGTCGTTGTATTTCGTGCGTTTGCCATCTTTCATTATAAATAAATATATTTTAAATTTACATAATTATAATAATAAGACATATTATAGAATATTATACTGCGAGATATGTGAATTTAATTTTATATATAATAAATGCGATTTGCTATATAAAAAGTAACTAGCTTGTTAGCGTTGATAAGTATCAAACATTACAAACAAACCAAACTGTATTTAAGGGATCTCTATAACGTGCGATTGGAAAGTAGGAATATTTCATTTCGCCAAGGTTCGTCCTTATTGGTACTTACTTCAACTGTGATATCGACGATTTTGCAAATACAGTTTATGAGTGACATATACATAATGTCTGACATTTTGGCAAAGCATCCGCTCTGCTTAAGGTCTAGAGCTAATTCCACCATGCTTATCTAGTTTTGGTTGCTGGATGTATCCAGAAATATCCTTAATCATCTGATATATGCAGAGGATGAGCTATAAACTCAAATTAACTAAGTTCATGAAACGTAATTGTCTGGGTTAGAGCCAGCATCTTCAGTTAGTATTCACTGGGCTTTGTCTCCTTGTAGCACCCAAGCTGATATACTATAAAATACTAGGTGATCCATACGGTTTCACCCGTGCTAAGCGTTACTGTTTGTATAGTCTATACCTATTCTTACCATCCTTATAATTTTTAGTGAGCAGACTATCTAACACAAAAAAATTCCGCTTTACATTTATAATATTAATAGAGATTATATTTGTAAGCAGACGTAATATGATCTGCTGCTGATTTGAACGTTATATTTATACATGTTTTTCCATTTATATAACCCGGAGCAGTATTTAACGTTTGGAGTGTAAGATTATCCAGCGCTTATCCAACGTGTGATATTTAAACTTCTTGTTATATCTGAGTTAATCGACTCAATAACAACCCCAAGGTCTCATTTATTATGAGTTCAGAATATATATAATATTTTCAACATCTTTTATAAAGTACATTCGGTTTCTTATTCTTTTTATATATTTTTTATAAAGCAAAAAAAAATCAACTTGAAAATGAACTCAAAGAAATATTTTGGAACACGTTAGGAGTGTATAATATATAATTGATATGGAATCAATTATATATTCAAATGCCCTTTCAATTAAAATTATTTAATAAAATCTATGTTTAATAAAATCAATAAAGTTTAAATATATTTTATAAACGAGTTACATACATAAAATGAATGAAAAAATAACCGCTATCCCACACTACATTCCATCCTTAAGTAACAAGGTCAAAGAACTTTAAAGATGAGAAAAATTGTTACTTACGTAAAAATAGCTCTGAGGAGATCGTGGACTAACGACTTTCCCGGTGGAGCAAGATGAGATTTGGCTTCGCAAATACTTCTTAAAACACATGCACGACCGTTTAAATTGTGACTGAAAATTAAAAAATAATAATATTTTTAACCAAATTGAAGTTGAAATTCAATCAATAAAATTTGATCGATTATTGATATTTTGAATTAAATGAGGATTTAAAATATTCAAATGGCTCAGCTTAGTTAAGAGCTTTGATTTAGAGGTTGATCAACTAAAATCGATTGTGTCAACGCGGTATAAATCAAATTAAGTTTTATTAACAAAATATAATATTATATAAAGTGATATCGAAAACTCACATTTTCGTACAAAATATATTATAATACAAAACTGTTTTCTAGTTTGTAAATGTAAAATAAATACAAAAAGGTTGATTTCAAAACATCAATTATAAGTCATGATGTAAAAGCTTACTAATCTATAGCATTTTGAAGTCTTTCCCAGAATTCTCTTTTTTGGCGATGATGCAATTTCTTCCTAAAATGAGCGTTCGTGAACTTGGCATCGGGCAGAGGAAATATGACATCAATTTCCAGAGCAATGTTCCAACCCGCCGGTGCGTGAGTCATGAAAGCCTTAACCAATGAGATCGTGAGCTGAGAATAAAAAAATAACATTTAACACAGCTATTTAATAATACTTAAATCAAATCAAATTAAACATTAAATTTATTCACGAAGAGTTTTCTGAGCACTTTTAAATTATCAATTAACAAGATTAACTTTAAATGTAAGGCTATTTCCAATTTTAAATATCTACACAGAAGAACTCAAATTACATGTTATGTACATACATAAGTTATAATTATATACATTTTACGTATATACAATTTGTATACAAATCATGAATCTCCGAATGAAAGGTCCAGGTTTTATTATTATCTTACACAGATAAATCTCATCTTTTCTATTAATGGCAATGTTTAAGAGTTTATTGCACTTTTAATTTTTATTAGAGTTTATTGTACGATATAACTTAACGCTATACATGACAACGATATATCGTAGCGATTCGTGTATGCAAGTTATATCTGACCGCTTATATTCTCCTTCCCTACCGATGTCTGGGTCCGATCAGTTCTCCCCAAAAGCGCATGAATGTAATTTGTTATCGGGAATTACGCAACATGATGTTTACTTCCTATTGTTCAAAGTATCCACTTCGATCGTCTTGAAACATGTTAAGTCCATGTGACGCGTCCGCGTATAGCAAGTACCTTCATGAACTGAGGGTACGATAAAACTGTGCAAATGCAATCGGAGACGTTATATAACGAATAAAAAATGCAACTGCCACCGATTAACTGTGCAAACGATATAATCTGCAATGATATTACCGTACACATGTTCGATAAAACTGTGCAACGAAGTGCACAAATAAATCGCTACGATATTTCGTTGCCATGCAGCAGCATTAGAAACCTTGTATCAATATGAATTAATTTTGGGTGTCGGATACTTGGTTAAGAAATACTTCTTGTTTATGTTTATGTTATTTTGTACCATATGACTTTCATATAAGTAATAAAATCGCTTGAAATATTTAATTAGTATAGTATTATTATTCAGCATACGAATATCCCTTGTAATACTGCAGTAGAGTAAAGTAATATATTGTTTTTTTTAATGCCTACCCATCTACGACGTATCAACTTCGTAAGCTTCAATGGCTAATTTTATGTAGGATAAGGATGTCCAGAGAGATATGGGCTCCTAAGTATTAATATTACAACGTAGCTGATATCTAAATATATAATAAAATAAAAACGCAGCTCTCCTTTTAAAATGGTGATGCTCAAAATTGTCAACAATATTAAGATTAATATTTCAGTGTAAGCTCTATGTCGAGGTGGCTCAGTAGTTAGAACATGTGAATTTTTACAGAAAATGACGAGTTCAAACAAGCACTGAATTTCTTGTGCTTAATTTGTGCTTATAATGTGTCTCATGCTCGACGGCAAAGGAAAACATCGCGAAAAAACCCGAATGTGTCTAATTTAATATGAGCACCTTAGTGGAATAAGCTTCAAATCTTCTCCTTAAAAAGGGAGATCAAGCCTTAGCCCAGCAATGGGATTATACCACCATACTGCTTCAACACGCATTGCTGGAATACACGTCTGGCAGATTTGCACTTAATTGTATTGAATGGCACGAGATAAATTTATAAACACAAATTAAGCACTTGAAAGTGATAGTGATAGCGGTTGAAAGCTGAATCCACAATCTTCGCTTAAGATTCACATATTCTCGCCACTGGACATCTCTGCTAATTTGATTTATAAAAGGTACTCGATAGTAAATTCTATTAAACATTTCAAAATGGATTTTGTAATTTACAAAACTAATTAAAATTAAAATTCATCAAAACATTTAATTAAATTCTATTGTAAAATTTGATTAGAATCGCGACCTGTCGTCAAACAGATTATAGATTAGCCGAAACATTGTAAAATTACACTATTCCAACAATATATGATATTACACAAATATGAATTCATTTTAATTAGCCAATTATTCATTTTAATTATCGAGTAAATTTACGTAACTCGATGCTTGTTGTGTTTTTTTATTTGTATTTTAAAAAGAATAATAGGCAAATTAGCTAGTTGGTGGTACATAACCACTGACCGTTTATGCTTCGCATAACCGAAAGTTTTATATCTCATGTGCCTATAATTTCCCTCTTTTTCCACAATTAATTTGGTTATGACTCTATTGCCTTCGCCAGTGTCAATGGACGAGGGGGACGAGTGCCGAAAACTCAGTAAGATATCTGGAGTTTGAATAAGCATGTCTTAAGAATAATACTAACACTGGCTCACTCACCGTTCATAGACTTAACAATTCTGGGTGGTTCCTACACAGGCGAGCTTAATAAACATTTTGGTAGTAAGACCCTATGGCGTTAATTTATTTATTTATTCTGGGAACCATGCAGCATAATGTAATACATTTCATAACAAAATAATTCTCACATAAGCCAACGAATTTAATACCAAACAAGACCGTAGCAGCCTTATATTCTAACTACGATCTATGATTTGATAGTCTATAAAATACATGTAGTAGTATGGACTAACAAGGTTTAACAATATCGCTAGATTTCAGTATAAATATAGTAAAGTCATATACTCACAACTACGTCACTTCCATCAGGAAAAGTCAAATGTCTCCTCTTTCGTATAGATCCTAACGATGTCTTAATATTTGGACATTGATCCGTTGAATTTACACACGAGCACTCATTAATGATTGTAAATAATATAAAAATAAAACATAGTCCGTATTTCATTTTCGTTATAATCCTAAAAATTTACAAATGCCACGTAATTTTTTTCAATATTTTTTTTCAATCATTTTGTTACGCCACACGTCTCCCGTGTTGTAATGAATGTGATTGACACATATGTTGTTAGCGTTGACTATTTGTTGTATGACATAACATGGAACTAGGAAAGATCGAGTGAGACGGTTTAACGCGACGTTAATATATTTTTGATATTGTAGTATAATAGGTATATAGGTATTAGGTAAGGACCAACATGCTTTGTACAGCAATTTTGATTTAGGGGTTAAGACCAAGTCGTAAGCCGTGAAGGCAAACGGGATGACGCTTTTTTATCAATATATATTTTTTTCTGCAACATGTAGACGGGGAAATGGGCCGCTGTTTTTAAATGATGAAACGCCCTTAAACATTGGCACTAAGAAATATTAACGATTTAATAGCTTTAAATTGTCAATGCAAACCTTGGGAACTACGATGTATGTCAACTGGCTCACTCACTCTTTAAATCGAAACATAACAGTGCTAGGTATTGCTGTTTTGCGGTAGAATATCTGATGAGTGGGTAGTATTTACCCATAGGGTACACAAAGTCCTACCCCTAAAATCAATTTAGTGCTTCACATTTGTCCCGCAACGACTACTTTTTTATATATTTGTAGATTTCATTTCATATATCAGCTCAATATTTGAAATGAAATTTGAAATATATATATCCGAACATAGACTTACATTGCAAAAACGATGCAAATATAGAATGAAAAAATAATTAAATCAGTCCAAGCATTTACGACGTTTCTGCGTATATATAATAAAGTACTCCGGGCAAATCTGGTTGCAACTAAAAATGTTCGCTTTTATAGCAAAAACAAAACGAAATATATCAATTGCAGTGGATTTTTTTACTTTTTTTATATTTACTAACTACAGACGTATGTGAAAAAGAGATATCAGATTAAAAACAAATTGAATAACTAACTCGTACTAGATTTTCAATTTTTCTGTTCAATATTTGCAGCTATAACAATCGTCAAATTCGAATTTTACATGACAATATATAATGAACATTTTTTTTTCAAATTTCCGGATTATTTCCGAATAAATAAGATAAAACTAACAAGCTTATATTGTATAATTACGTGAACATCGAAGATTATTGTATCATATCAGAATTCATTTTACAATGTTAATCAATGTAGATAAAACATAGACTTTATTTTATTTTAATAAAAAGGTTTCCGTTGACTTTGCTTATTAGCGACGGGCCGGTTGACGTGGTTGGTAGATACTTGCCTTTCACGCCGAAGGTTGTGGGTTCGATTCCCACCCAGGACAGACATCTGTGTACATGAACATGTCTGTTTTTCCTGAGTCTATGTGTAATTATCTATAAAAGTATGTATTTACAAAAGAAAAGTAGTATATGTAGTACATCAGTTGTCTGGTTTCCATAGTACAAGCTGTGCTTAGCTTGGGATCAGATGGCCGTGTGTGAATAATGTCCCAGGATATTATCTTTATTATATTATCACGCTATAATCACTCATTACTTTTAATTAAAACCCCGGTATATGTATAATTTAATGAAAATCACAATGTTTTAATTGAATTATTAAATCTAAGTGGATTAGCGCGTGATCAGTTGAATAATGTTGTACTACTTTCGAATGTCAAATTTAAATGTCAGAAACAACGGAATCAATGTTTAGCTAAGCAGCCGCTACATAACGTTTATAAGTAAGGCCGTTAGTTATCAATTAAATATGAATAATTGATACAAATGTTAAATGACACAATTTCGACCCTTGGTAACTTATAATACACACTAATCTATATTATATATATACGAGATTATTTCTCGTAATATATAGTACATCTGTATCTTTTGTATTGAACGCATAGCAATATCAAGTAAACTTTGATATCCACCTTAACGAATATTCTATAATTAATATATTGCCTCGTTGGTCATGTGGCTAAACATAAAGCCGCAGATCCCGAGGTCCTAAGTTCAAATACCTGGTTGGGTCGATAAAAAGTTATTGGGTTTTTCTGTCAGGTTCTCAGGAATCTGGAATTTGGAAGTTTGTACACTCCAGTACCTCTGAAAGCATGTAAAGCCGTTGGTCATGAACCTGAACTCTTTCTGATCGTGTTGAATTGCCGTCCCATCGGGTAATGAGAGTAAGGGAATAAATATTGCACTTGTGATTGCGCACGCACTTGTGCACTATAATATGTCCATCGCCGTTGGTTAATTTTGAGGACTTCATACCAGATATTTGAAATGTTACTAATTAAATTACCAAAAAGTGTTCGTTTTAGATTTAATATTATGTAGACAGATTTCCGGAATTCATTCGTCATTGAAATAGTAAATGTTTTACATTTAAGTATACGAATATGAAAATGAACTAGTATCAATTGAAGAATCGAAACAAAAATCTCAATGAGTTTCTTTAACCGAATTTTTGTCAATCAATGTTTAATGCTTATATATTATTATTTTGAGCTTTATTATATATGTATGTACTAATATGAATAAGGAAAATTTATTTTATTTTACATTTAAATCAAAATAATGTCCATACTATTATTACTGAGTGTAGCGCTGTTCGCTGACCCGGGATGTTTGATCAAAGAATTAGACCGACTGCCGTCTCCACTCATTACGTTAGTTTAACACCTTCGCGAAATTTCTTCGTGCAATCGAATTTATGCTCTACTTCACAGACATTAATGTTTACATTTGTTTAATTTATTATTTTATATCGTTTCTGGCAATCTCTGGGAGCCTATTTGGACAGTACATTGTAAATTTCCTAACTTTCCGGAAAAAAAGATTATAAGATTTATTTATTTTATAAAATTAAACTATAATTTCGGTTTTATAATTTAATTAACTTTAAGTGACAATTTCTTTGCCTTAATAATATTAATATGGCAAAAATATGCTTTAAATATTTACAAAGATAATTTGCATAGAATTATTTAGTGTGTATATTCTTCGCATTGTGGGTATAAATTAACACAATCAGCCTTTGCTCGGTATGCTGTATCATATTGATTTTGTATATTATCTCCAAATTCACGTCCTCTAGGTAATCTGAAATATAAAAAAGAAATAATTTAAGGAAAAAGATAGATATTTCTTTGCAAAACAATTATAATTTTTAAATAAAAATATTTTACATGCAAATATATTTACAATGCCAAATCAATGTCAAGTATTGAATTAGTCGAAATGGCCAAGTGGCTAGAACAATGGAACATAAGGTTTCGGCTTCAAAACCGTATCATGGGCTTAATTTGTTTTTGTGTTTTCAATTGATCTCATGCTCGGCCACAAAAACATCTTGAGGAAATTTGCATGTGTTGGATGGAACTCCATCAAATGTGTATCAACCAGCCGTTGGAATAAGCTCCAAACCTTGTATTTAAATGGATATATAGCTCGCCAAGGAGTAAGATAATTTTTGTTCATTGAATTAATTATACATGTAAAACAAAATACATAATTTTTATATTCCACTATACTTTATTTTATGTTGACGCGATACTTTGTGAATGTTGTGTACTAAAATATATATTTGATATACATATCAGAAGTTGATTTTTTCTCTTTGGATGTTACGTATGTCACCATTTAATATGTATAGTGTTAGTGTTCTTATTGAATAAATAAATAAATTCTTTACTAATTCAATTTAATTTACCGTATATAGATTTATTTTGTACGATTTATAAAACGCTTAATTTAATGTAGCGGCCAACGCTCTCTCCATCCCAATACAAAAACTAGAATTTTCATTTAAGGCCTTCCTATAAAATATTTCACAAGCTACCTCCCAAAATATTTCACCTGCTACCTCCCAAAATATTTCAATAAAACAATCAATTCCTAGTACTGCTTCTTGTTTAGGGTTAACGTTTTTTAGTAAAATATTCAACCTATTGTATACCGATGTAAGCCCGCACTGAGGAAATAGTTCTTGGATTACTGAGTTCACTCCAGCAATAATTCTTAGTTTTAAATTTAATAACTATTTAATTAATTATTTACTACAAGTAAATAATAGTTTCGACCATATTTTTAGTTAATAATGTGTATGATTGTGTGTATATAATATTGTCATCTGCTGCTGTAATTACGTTGAAAGATATTCAAATATTCATAATATGAATATATTTAAGTAGCCAGAAATAGCCTTTTTATCTGAATGCAAGGCCAAAATAAAATGAATTCATCAAGATTCTGTCGTCCTTATTTCATTTATCAATATGGGCTTTATTTCGCTGATTTATCTTTTTGTTTCTTTGTTTAACTAATATAGTTGAGACCGTAGAAATATAAGATTCATTTTACCATCCACACGATTATAGACTTAATATATTAGAATATTTTATATAAAATAGTATGAAGAAAACAAATTCATGTAGACAGCGTACAATAAATATACTCACGTAAATGTAGCTCTTATGATTTCCTCTACAAACGTACTTTGGTCTGCTCCCTTGCCACTTTCGCATAGCAAACGGAGAACACATTCTCGGCCTCTCCAACCGAGTCTGAAAAATATCGTTTCAGAAATAAAAGCACGAGATAGTGAATTCCAATCTATAATTGGTTTTAAGTTAAAAACAATGTTAAAACGCTTGCCAGATGAATAAGTAACACAAAGTTAATTAAATACACTTAGAACACTGTTTGAAAATAAAAGTGTCGGTTTTTTTTCACATAATTGCTAAGCGCATAACCTAAGTCTCAAGCTTACGGAATAAGAGTTGTCTAGCGGTATGAAAGTCAAAGGTTCAATTCGAACACTTGGGCTATTGTCAATCATTTTAAACATAAAAGGTAAAGTTATTTGAATTCATTAGCAGCAATTACTTGAAAACAGAAAAAATAATTACTGTGATAATAACTAAATTAATCAATAAGTTTTGATATATTTTTTTTTACAATATATCATTTGGATGATAGCAAAAGCATATTATCAAATAAAATATTTTGTTAGGACAATGTTTGCAAATAATTGGAATCTTTAGAAAGTATTAAATCTACAAAGTTTAATGACGAGAAAAATATATTATGGCCACTTTTACCAACACTTGGACGACTAATTCTTTTATCTTTTCTGTAAAATCTTTCTAGTATTTCCACAATGTTTGTTTCAAGGAAATTTCATTTTATATAATCCTTTTGTGCTGGCTTTGAAAGTTGACGAATTGAGCTTGAAGATAAGTTTCAATCCGACCAAGTCCTAACAATTGATCCTTTTTATGACAACAAAATATGAAATATTTAGTTCATGAGCATATATTTAACTTAACAAAGTACGATCTAGCATTGTGAATTACATGAATCTCAAAAAACCTAATCGGGTTTGACCGGTAAACACAATATATACATAAACAAGAATGTTTTAATTGAAACAAAACATTATAATATTTGAAAAGACAGAAAGGTCGTCATTTTGATTTCCATTACAACAAATCAATTTTTAAAATGTCATTCATTAATCTAATAAAATATAATTTCTAAACGTAGAAGTAATTAATGTCACATAAGAATTACGAATATCATTAAATTAAATATATAACATTATGATAATGTTTGTACTAATGTATACTTTATGTATTATGATAAAGTTTGTACTAACGTATACTTCATGTAATGCAATTTCAACATTAATGGTCGTTGAAGATTGCCGGAAACAAACTGTAAATGTCTAAAACACATAATATTAACAACTTCAACGGGAACTATCAGGTTTCCTATATCAATTATTAGTCTTGTTCAAATTACTAAAGTTAAACGTGATATTAATTGGTCGTGTAGTTGAATATACATACGTTATATATTTAATAAAAAATACCTAATTAGGAAATGTTCTAGCTTCGATCTTTAAGATTGCTTAATTAATGTTGACATTTTTAACGAATGTTTCCTATATAATCTTTTTCCAAAGCCTTAGGTACCTGCTCAGTGATCACTAATAAAGTACCTCACTTACGCTTGTATAAATGTCTCGAGTTGGCCGTATAGATTCTTTCTTCCTTCCCTATGAAACTCTATCTCATCTTCCTCGAGGGAATCAAATATATTTATAGCTTTTCGCTTCTCGTGAAGATCTTGTATGGAAATATTCTTTAACTCTTCTCTTTCATCAGCATTTCCATTTATACTTCGCTTAGCAAAAGCTGGATTGACTATAGGTTTTCTAAAATAAAAATATAATTAATAAGTGAAAAATGTAAAATGTAAGTATTTTTATTATAACATGATAACTCCCCGCCCCGCCCCCCATCGCAAAAAAAAGTAAACCTTTAATATTGATCATGGAACACATCAATGGCAGTCACCAAAAAAAGTAATAATTTTTTATTGTAAACATTTGGCATTGAAAATACAATATCAACTTCTTATCTTTCACCAAATCTATTATTATTTAAAAAAATATAATTAGTCATAGAAATCATAAGTCATAGCTTGCATGTTGATTGTTACGGCTTACGAAAAAAGATTACAATTCACTTTAAAAACTTGAGAAAACAAGATTATATAAAACATACTTTAATATTATATATAAAACCGACGGGCGGTACACAAAAATAAATAAGAACAAAAATTAAGCTCTTTACTTAAAATGATGTGAGTATAACAATACCAAGATGCAATATTACGTATCGTCGGTGTTCTAGCAATGAGATAGCTATCAATTTACAAATTCTAATTTGAAAAAGAATTTATCAATAAATTTTATACTACAATCAAATAAAAATATATTATAATAGTCGTTAATAGAATAATTAAATAAAACAATATAATAACAAATGCAAATACTTTAAGTTTTTTGTTGAAATAGAATAATTAATTGATAGTTCAATTTATAGCATTAACTTACTTTTTATAAGGCATCTTTGACAGAACTTTTCCATTTTCATCCAGAAAGTATATAAGTTTCGATACACCATCTCTATTCTCTGCTGCATGTAATTTATCGTGTTTCTTAAAAAAGTTAAATAATTTCGGATCTGTTGGCAACTCCCAAGCTAAGGCTGCTGTGTTTCCAAACCATACGATATCACCAACTTGAAGATATCCGTGGGTTTGGGTGCAGAATACTGGGAAAATTATAATACAATATTAATTACTGTAGTCATAACTTTAAATTTTAGTAGAACATTAAATTAGTCAATTTCCTGTACAATACCTTCATCCTTCATATATGGTATAAAAATGTCACATAACATTCATTTCAAAGCCAGATGATATGATGGTAGTATGATATTATTATGAGTTTTAACGATCATGATCTTTTTATAGAATAGGAAGGCGGACGAGCATATGGGCCACCTGATGGTAAGTGGTCAAGATTAAAATAATTGGTGATATATTTAAGCTTTCTTTCTAATAATTGAGATTGAATATAAAGAAATCTATTCCAATATTTATGATACAAATATATATTATTTTATTTTATTTTATTTTATTTATAGAATAGGAAGGCGGACGAGCATATGGGCCACCTGATGGTAAGTGGTCACCAACGCCCATAGACATTGGCATTGTAAGAAATGTTAACCATCGCTTACATCACCAATGCGCCACCAACCTTGGGAACTAAGATGTTATGTCCCTTGTGCCTGTAATTACATTGGCTCACTCACCCTTCAAACCGTAATACAATAATACCAAGTACTGCTGTTTTGCGGTAAAATATGCGATGAGTGGGTGGTACCTACCCAGACGAGCTTGCACAAAGCTCTACCACCAGTAATTTATTACATCAGCCTGTGAATGTCCCACTGCTGGGCTAAGGCCTCCTCTCAATTGTTAAGGAGAAGGTTTAGTGTAAGATATATATTATATATTTACCAAACATTTCAGAAAAGATAATTTGTTGGATTATGTTAAGTTACGCATAAAAAAGGAAATGCATAGCTGCACTTAAACACTAACATATTACATTTATTGACAAAAATGTGCTCTTTGAAAGGACATGTCGTATGACTGGTTAAAAACTTATGAAGTTTTAACACAGGTAACATACCTAACTGAAAGGAACTGCCATCAGGAAATATCAAATAACGTTTCCTTCTTGACAATACTTTTGAAGAACCCTCCAAGACTTTTGTAGGAAAAGCTCCGCCGTCAGTATCTTGTTCGCTAGACATGACCTCTAATAATATCAGCAGTGCAATTTTCAAAATGTTTTTCATTGTTCCAACTGAAAAATAATAATTTACACTTCATTATATATTTTTTAAATTATTGGTATAAGCAATATGGTGTATTTAAACTATGTCGAGATTCATATGTCAAAAGTGAAACAGTTGGCATTAAATTCGCATTTTGCGACACTATTAATGCGAGAGACAATTTATCGTATAGTTATGTTTTTGACTATTTTGCGTGAACGCCATATGTATATTTTGTCGGCAAAAGCCAGATTGTTGAACTATTGATACGATTTTTAAATTGCATGAAAATATAGTAACAAATAACGATCTAAGCTTTTTTTACTAATTATGTTTTCGTTTTATTAGATTTCTGATCCAATCTCAAAATTACTCAATTTGACTATAACAAGAAAGAGTATATATTAAAAAAATAATATTTCATTTAAAATAAGTGTAGAAAAAATTAGCAACAAATCACTCCAAGCGAAATTCATGTGGCGTCAAATTATTTCGCGAAATTAGTTAAGTCACTTGTTTTTTGTTTCATGTCTCTTAGCTGTTTTTACTTTGACCTTTGTATTGAGGCGCATACTTTGTTAATTATTAGTTAAATTAAATTAAATTAACAAAATTTATATAAAAAATACGAATTCACCAACAATATTATTCTTGATTTCAAATGTCAAGTAACAATTTTTTGAGTTTTAACATGTGCTTGAATAATCCCGTCAGAAGTTTTAATATTACCTACATTATTATTCACTTTAATTTTTCATTATTAAAAAAATACATTTGTATATCAAATCTTACCTGTTTGAATTCAACTTGAGAGAAAAATATCTGTTGACGTTCCAGTCTAAAATGAATAAATTATTTCTGATTTAAATAAAATTATTTTTTATAATATACAATTCCAATGTATTTGTATAATCCTTATTACAAGTTCCAACTTCAACTACAACTTCCAGATATTATATTAAAATTTTACGAATATGTGGCTTCCGAATAATCGTGGTCAACTTGTTTGAATTCTATTATATGTAAGACAATAGCCAAGCTAAGACAAAATTCAGCAACTGGCCTATAGTCGAGTATCAAATTTGCAGAACAACACAAATAGGAACAAATTGTTTTACATACAATTAAAGCCTTAACGTATAGTCGCTAAGAAAAGTGTAAAGTTGACCTGGTTCAAGATTAAAACGAGAAATTCGAGCTGTGGATCGTTTCTTTTGTTTCTTCTGTTTCAAAGCTATTTATGTATTTTAATGATATGATTTTTAAATATATTTTTTTTCAATACGCTCTCAGCGTTTTGGAATTAACTTTAGAACTTCTCAAAAGACCCGAACTAGCAATGCGAAATATAAGGGTTGTCCCTTTTATTGTTAATTTAATAAATTAAGATCCTTTCTATCTTAACGTGTTCCGTTTTATGTCTCTGTGATTGACAACCCTGATTAATTCTGATCAATATATGAATGTGTTTAACGAGTAACAGCAAAGAAAACAAAACATTCAAACAGAAATTAATATATATGTTTTTATATGTGTGGGTGGAAACTCAAGCGGAACAGCGTTAAACACAGGCGGATTATCAAATACTCACACAACTACCATATCTACTATCACATCAACTACAATAATAATAATATTATAATTATAAGAATTGTCATATTATACCAATAAAAGATACAAGATAATTATTTTGGAGATATAAATAAATTTTTGTTTCAAATGTACTTAGTTAGTTATATTTATATATATTCGATGCAAGTATTCAATAAAACTTCCGTTCTATTTTCAACGTATTTTATTAGCCTTGTGACTTTACAGGTATGTCGACATCACACCCGGGGTACAGTGAGGCACAGTCGTCGCTCGGAACGTGAGCCTTGTCGTAATTCTTGTGATCCTCCTCTTCGAATTCTTCGCCTTTCGGAAGTCTACGCAAACGATATTCTTTTTATTTTCGCTCAAATTTAATGTTAAATATATATATTATTATTTACTTATAATAAAAAATAAATAACAGTATATCAAAATATAGAACAGTATTTAGGTATAAATATGTTTGGAAAATATTTTATTTCACTAATTAAACATAAACGAAAAATGAAGATAGAACAAAAATATAATTTAGCAGATTATGTTAATACTAAAACAAAATACCAAATCTTAAATTAAACAACACACAAAGGCGTCCTATCTTAAGCAACAATGGCGAACATTCGAGAAATTCAGCGTTCATACTTACGTAAAGACAACTCGGAGGAGCTCCTGTAGGAATGTGCCTTGTCTTGAAATCCTTGCCGTCTCGCATAGTTTGAAAAGAACGCACTGTTTACCGTCGCCTCCCAGCCTAGAAACAGGTGTTGGTTGGGATTACACGAAAATAAAGCAGCGGAATTTAGCAATATATTCCGAACCATTTTTATTGGATATTTACTAGCGATCTGTCCAGACATTGCTAGGATGCGATTTATTTTACAGTATTTTGTTACTAAGGACAGACATCTTCGATATTGCTTTGATATTTGATCACAAAGAGAGAGGATTACTGACTTGATTAGAAAACGTCGACATTTTTATTGATCTTAGAAAATCCCATATACACGGTTTAAAGGTTGAGTGGCTAGTGTAACACAAAAGACATAACTTAAAAGTTGGTGGTGCATTGAACACATAAGGACTTAATATTTCCTATAGTGCTAAACTTGCCAGTCTGCCTACCTAATACAATAAAAGGTCAGACCATAGTTAGTTGATAGTGTTATAATACCGTGCTTCTAAATACGTTTTGATTTTTCTGCGGTCATGTCAGATTGCTGATCTATGGAATCATAACAGTAAGGGAATAAAATAGCTGCGCTTAAACTTTAATGTCTACTGCGCAGCGGGCTGGTCTTTTAAAACTAGAGATTTTGGAGTTCAAAAATCGTATGTAACTATTTTGGTTGGTATATAAATTCTTAATTTTTTTTACTTTTATTTCACGCATTGGAAACCTTCAAGGAAAGGAACCTTCCCTGGAAGTAAGGAATCCGGCTCCCTTGGGGGAGACCGAGTTATATGGGATTCTTAGCCATTAAAAACACTGCGATGGCCGTTCTCGGCACGGATAGGAGAGGCCGCGGGATCGTGTTGATATAACGCATCCACGGTCCCTCCCGTGCTGTACTTGGTGGAGCTCTCCTCAGGGGGACGAAGCTAGTCGCGCCCCCCGCACTCCTCGCTAGAGCGTACAGCAGCGTAAGGCCATCCTGGCTGCCGTTCTCCTCTGATCCGTTTGAAATAGGACACGTAAGGAACCCACCTCACGCATCTACGGCTATACGGTTACGCCCTATCTTTTAAACCTCGGGCGTCAGAACTGTGAGACAAACATAGGCCTGTTCTAAGTAAGTTCTCCACTTTAGAACTCCTCTACTCGTTCCTTTGACCAACGTGACCATCTCACTGCCACTTCGATACTGCTAATTTAGCTAGCTATGTCAGTAACTCCAGTTCCCTCCTCCGCTTAAGGAGAAGGTTAGGAGCTAATTCCACTAACCTGGGATAGGTGGATACACATATGGTAGTCTTTCAATTGCTGGTCCTCACGATGTTTTCTTTCACCGCCGAGCACGAGACAGTTTATAAACACAAATTAACGAATTAAAATTTATAAGTGCTCAGAGTGTGATAGCTGAGATGGCCCAGTGATAAGAGTGTGTAAATCTTAAACGATGATCGTGGGTTCAAACCCGGGCAAGCACCACTGAAATGTCATGTGCTTAATTTGTGATTATAATTCATCTCTTGCTTGACGGTGAAGGAAAACCTCGTAAGGAAACCTGCATGTGTCTAATTTCACTGAAATTCTGCCACATGTGTATTCCACCCACCGGCATTGGAGCAGTGTGGCAGAATAAGCTCCAAAAAATCTTCTCCTCAAAAAGAGAGAGGTCCCTAGCTCACCAGTGGTACATTTACAGGCTGTTACTGTTACAGAGTGTATGAGACAGTGTGAGTACACTTTTCTAACCATTGGATTATTTCAGTACATCTCGGCACAAATATTATATTTTTAATCACACTAATTCACTTATAACAATTGTAATTAAAAAGACAAGCTGGCTGGTATTTTGCCGGCACATCTTCCTTATTGCACCACTGCCTTATTTATTGCTTTAGTCATGATGATCTGTAAGCCAGTGTAATTACAGACTTAAAGGCTATACCTTCAGCATCTTAGTGGCAATGGTTTGTGGCGCATTGACAGTGTAAGAAGTAGTTTATACTTCTCTTAATACTAAAGTATATATATATGGAACTTTACCATTAAAGATCCATTTGCTTGTCTAACTTCGTTCATTAAAATTAAACAAAAAATAATGATTTCAAATCTCTCTTAGAAAATATTGTTTTAGTAACCGAAAATTTGAATTATCTTTTATTTATCATTAGTATGTTAATAAATTATTTTATTCTTATTAAAGAAAATAAATATTGATATTATTATTAAGAGAAGAACGACGATATCAAGGGATTTTATTAATGAAGCAATTACAGTCGTAATTATGAATCAAAATATAATTCGTCTCTAAGAAAATCAAATTTCAAATTAATTTTCGTTCAATTAAATTTCATCTTATACGTCTAATGTAAGATATTTTAATACAAACGTTAACATTTGTTTTATAGATGAATCATTTGAACGTTCTCATAAATTACTCGATATTCATTACCGGCAGTACATTATGTTTTAGGGGCTGATTAACCAATGCTGTCTTTTTTCTTCAATTTACTAATTAATGATGAGAGAAAGAGAGGAATATATGTTTAACTATACATCCGCTAAACAACTTTTATAAGTAAGACTATAAGACATCACAAATACGAGAATTTCAACGGGGTATGTTTTCATTCGTTTTCCGGATACTTAAAAAAATGCGACTAATATATATAGAACGTGTTAATTTCACTTTACTACAGCTCTAGGAATATTATATTGCATATATTTTAGATATAGTCTATTATGTCAACAACAGATAAATTCGAACGTACGGTAGCGTACGGGTAAATATAATCACCCGTACGCTACCCCAAAACTTTACATATCCGAAAAACATGCTTCTAAGATTTATAAATCTTCTAAATAAATACAGAAAAGTCAATAACAGTATATAGCTTATTTAAAAGAAAAGTCATAGTCGTTATTTAGGCAGAATAGTGTTCGCGAATGTTATAAATGTTCTACGTGTCCTATAAGGGCCCTAAAACTCAAATATTAATTTCTATATAATGTTTGATTTCCCGAAAATATTTATGTTAAAACTATTAAATTAGAAACAAAACTTGTAATCACTGTAACCCGATTAAAGAAACACGATTAGAAGTAGATTTTGTAGGACAATGTAGGCATTTACAAAACAATCTGAGAAACCGTTCAAAAACTTCCAATTTCAAAAAAAATGAAGGAATGTTTGTCTCCTAAAATATATTTCAAAACAAATTGAGATGGATCATTTCATTCAGACGGTTCCAATTAAATATTATCTTTTTATTTTTATGGAGTGCGTCAAATTATTTATATAGGAGAAAATGAATAAATACTCGTATAGCTGTATTCTTCCAACTCTCCTTTTCAGGCATTAAGTATTTATTTTTAAAATAGTCATATTATTTATTATATAAATTTTTGACAGTCGCTAATGGTCATGAAGTCTTTGACTCGATATTGCATTATAAGTCATTGTTAGTAAAAATATCATGGGGAACATTTTTAAAACCTAAGTAGATAATATGATAGCTTGCAAAATTAGCAGGCTGAAGTGGCAGTGGGCTGGTCACGTATGTCGTAGGACCGATGGCCGTTGGAGCAGACGAGTCCTAGAGTGGAGACCGCGAATCGGCAAGCGCAGCGTAGGGCGCCCTCCAGCCAGGTGGACCGACGACCTTAAGAAGGTGGCGGGCACCAACTGGATGCGGAAGGCGGAGGACAGGGAACTTTGGCGCACCTTGGGAGAGGCCTATGTTCAGCAGTGGACAACGATTGGCTGTTGATTGATTGATTGATTGATTGAAGTAGATAATGTTATGTAATTATGTATTATGTAAGTATTAAAAAAAATACGTGATTCCTCTGTCTTTATACTCAGGCAGTTTCATTATAACTTTTCTTTTATGCGATCCTTGAAAAATCTAAATGAATAGCATTTACATTTCTTAGATACAGAAAAAAATTAACAAACGGAAAATTGATACAAGAAAAATGAATCATTAATGTTCATATCATAAGGAATTCACAGCGTATTATTGTTTTTTCAGATAACAGGATCCATGAATATTTTGGGCAAGTCTATATTACTACCTATCACACTGAATAAATTGTTTTTTTCAATTTATTGTGGTCTCTTGGACATGTAACTTATAATGATTAAAATATTAAAAAAATGTAATAACCGCAAGAATTAATTAGTGTGGGTTTCATCTGACATTACACTCTGTTCATTTAGTATTTGGCAGATGATACTAGTGAGTGCGGCAACGTAAAATTTTGATCATCGATTCGATTTTAACCACTTTAATCGGTATGTATGTATTTATTTGTATGTATTATCAATTTTTGCTGTTGAAAAAAAATATTATTGTTTTGTTGACGGTTCTTATGTAATAAAGAATATAAATTTTCCACTTTATTAACTTTAAATTAGATTTTGCAGGTTCTTATAGAATATTATAGTGTATAAATGCAGCATCCATTTGCTTGTGATATCAATGATGTATTTTTGTAAACATATAATAAATATGGGGCTATGAAATTTGCGTATCAGAAGACTAGTGGTAGGGCTTTGTGCAAGCTCGTCTGGGTAGGTACCTACCACTCATCAGATATTCTACCGTAAAACAGCAGTACTTGATATTGTTGTGTTCCGGTTAAAGGGTGAGTGAGCCAGTGTAATTACCAGCATAAGGGACATAACATCTTAGCTCACAAGGTTAGTGGCGCGCTGTTTATGTAAACGATGGTTAACATATCTTACAATGCCAATGTTTATGGGCGTTGGTGACCACTTATCATCAGGTGGCCCATATGCTCGTCCACCTATTCTATAAAAAAAGACAGAATAATAAAAATATAATTCAGTTTATTTTGTTAAATATATATAATAAAACTTATAAATATTTATTTGGTCGGATAGATATATATAATTTACATATTTTATTGATAAATGAGTGGACGTAAAGATTTTCCTATATATTTCACTATGTATAAAATTATTACTTTCAATTTATTCATTCCGTGAATATATTCGATCAAGTCAGTGAGGGCCACAGAACTATATTTATGAAAATTATCCTATATTAAAACTGATAATTATTTTTTTTACTACGCAGTTAACTAATTCTTATCACGCATATTTAAACTATATTTTTCATAATACGGAACAGATATGTTTTAAGGCAAATGTCAAAGAATTAATAGGAAAATTGACGGAGTATAGTTCTTTAATCCAGTCTAAATATTATATACATATTTAAAGATACTCAAAGATTATTATTAAAAGGTTTCTCGTCTAATAGTGTGTATTTCCGTGTAATATTAGCATATTCGTAATATCTTATTCAGTTTAGTATTACAAGAGAGCACTTATCGCCCAAATAATCGGAATTAGTCTAAATAAGCAGACGGTTACATTTAAAAACTGCTAAATAAACTCTGCTTTGCTCAACTAAAATTATGAGACTTGACATAAGTGTTAGATTCATTTCACTCGGAGGAAAATGAGAATATTGTAGAAAAGTTCCATTTAAATTCGACTTTGAAATTATACTCTCATTACGTACGAACATAAAAAGGAACCTTATAACACTTACCTATTTATTGGCAAAATGGTTTATATGTCAATGAACAAAGTGATTTAAATGACGATATTCATTTTTGACTTACGCTGTTATGAACGGCACCAATTTCTCATATAAACCAACTCTGCTATTTCTATGAAACTCGACGCTGGCACGGTCCATATTGTCCTTTTTCAAGAAATCTCGTTTTGATTGTCTCTGGTGCATTTTTGTACGGTCTATTTTAATTTTCAACTTCTCTTTGAATGTCATTTTTTCATCGACACTCCGTTTTGCGAATGCGGGGTTAACGATTGCTGGTCTGAAACGCGTTTATTTGTGTTTTAAATATCTTTATAAGGTTTCTAAGGTTATTTATTACATAGTTTTTTAAATAGGAAGAATTTTTGGTATTATTTGAATAATACCTAAAAATTTTAGGTATTATTTGAATAATACCTTAAGTTTATGTAATGAAACTGGTGGTAGGGCTTTGTGCAAGCTCGTCTGGGTAGGTACCACCCACTTATCAGATACTCTACCGCAAAACAGCAGTACTTGGTATTGTTGTATTCCGGTTTGAAGGGTGAGAGAGCCAGTGTAATTACAGGCACAAGGGACATAACGTCTTGGTTCTCAAGGTTGGTGTCGCATTGGCGATGCAAGCGATGGGTAACATTTCTTACAATGCCAATGTCTATGAGCGTTGGTGACCGCTTACCATCAGGTGGTCCATACGCTCGTCCGCCTACCTACACTATAAAAAAATAAAAAATATATAGAAGTCTTAACTTCAGCTTTACTTATAAACATTGTTTAGCGGGTGATTAGTGTAAAAACGCTTTGTCTTCTTCTTTCAACGGTTAAATCAGTAATGTCAGAAAGAGCTAAATCAGTGGTTATTTAAACAGCCGCTAAGCAACGTTTATAAGGCTGATAGATAGTTAAATACAAATAACTGTATTAATGATTATTTATTATCAAGTATTTTTAATACTTAACATCTTGAGCTTAAGAGTTTTTATATAGCTTAATTTAATATTTATATTTTAACCAATTTTATTTTATACCAAGTTAATGATTTTACATAATGTAAGAAAAATATTAAAAGCAAATTTAAAAATAAAGTTTAGTGTTATCTTTTGTCTTAGTTCATAAAAGATATTACAAGGATTACCCGTAACAATTTGCACCTTTACCTGGAATAGGGAACTTTTGCGAGTAATTTTCCTTCGTCATTGACATAGTATATGTTTTTTCCATCGCTTCGTCGTTCAGCTTTATTCTCGTATTCTTTTAGCATCAGAATGAATTTAGGATCCGTGGGAAGTTTCCATGCCAAAGCTGCAGTATTGCCATATAGAAAAATGTCTCCTATTGGAATCAGCGCAGACGTCTGAACACAAAATACTGCAAATGAAAAAATAAAAAAATATTCAAATTACTGATAAAAAAATTAATAACCAAATTTTGATTCCAAAAATACGATTACTTAAGTACACTGCCTTACATGTACTATATTATTAAAATATATTTTTTTACAAAATAACGATTAAAGTTTTTGTATTATGATAATGTGTATACTTATAACTAACCACGTAGGATTTACTGAAAACGGACTGGAATGGAAAGGCAACGTTAATAATATTATTGTGTATCGTGCCTGATTGACAATGACATAAATAGCCTACATCAGATAAGCATAGACGATAATATGATAAGTTTTAATATAAAATGAATTAGTATAATAAAGAAGTAATTCTAATATTTAGATTGTGATGCTGACTGGAAATAAAAATATGCAAATGAAAAATACAGGCAATAAAAAAAAACAATATACGCCGAGCATGTCTGTAAAGATTTGTTTATTTAAGAATGAAAAAGTAATGTATTTAGTTCTGTCTAAAAAGAACTGACCTCACTTAGTCAACATATTTTTTGGCCAACTCGAATTGACGCAGCTTGATGGCTAAGCTGCACATTTGACATAAGAGTAAATCTAAGCCTCCAGTAAGACATTTAGCATTTGTATTGTCGAGCTTCGGTGAAATGTATATGAGACAGTTTAATTATTTATAGGCACAAGAAAACAATAAGGGACGTCCAGATATTGGAATAATACTATGATTAATGTTTTCTAACTTTACCAATATCCGGGCAGCTGTAACCTAACTACAGGTCCATCTCGTCGTATTATTTAAAGTAAATTAATAGATATATTCAAAAAGGTTTTATTTCTTCGAAATATCGAAATGATTTTAATCCCTAAATTAAAAATATTTCACTAATAAATAATTTGTTCTGCATTGAACGGCTACTAAGTCTATCACGTAAGTCTTTTTTTATACAATAGGAAGGCGGACGAGCATATGGGCCACCTGATAATAAGTGGTTACGAACGCCCATAGACATTGGTATTGTAAGAAATGTTAACCATCACTTATATCACCAATACGCCACCAACCTTGGGAACTAAGATGTTATGTCCCTTGTGCCTGTAATTGTAATTACAAGGGTCTTTTTGGTTTCATCTTGATTGATACCCATACATTATGTTATCAGCAAACAGCAATACTTAGTATCGTGGTCCAGTTTGAAAGGTGAGTGAGCGGCTTATTTACAGGTACAAGGGATATAACATCTTAGATCTTAAGTTTGGTGACGCAATGGCAATATAAGGGATGGTCGGTATTACTAATAGTACCTATGTGTCTATGGATGGTACTCACCATCGTGACTCATTTGTCAGTCTGACAACATTTAATTAAAAAAAGCATAAAATTAAATTTAATTGAGGTGTTAATGAGCTAACCCACACTTCCCAAGAGCTTTCATCTGCATAGTGCTTTTGTTGCATTTCTCAGTGTCTGTCTGAGTTGCGTGCTTAGAAAACCTCTCCGCACTTTATATTTACATTATATAATTATACATAAAGCGTCGCCGTCTTCTGTCACAGTAACTTATCGCGGTTGCACGATCCAAAATTCCATCTTAGCTTACTATTTTCTCTTCCTTTAGTTTTCCTTAAGTTAATTGCATTTGTACATTATTTGGTTTAATTTTTTTTATGGTGAATTAAATATTATGCAAATCTTGAAGATTTTAATTACGTTTTTATAAATTGGTCTATATACATATTAAAGCATATGAAATAAATACAATACTATAAATTATAAATAAAGTAAGCACATGCGTTTTTTTTTGTGTTAAAAATATTGCATGAAACTTGAGAGTTAATTGTCAATACAAAGGACAAGATAACAAGGAACATTATTTTCGTTCTTACTCTCTTTAACTCATAAATACTACCCACATGGCTACAAATACAAATTCAGCGTGAAACAAAATTACAAAAGAGCACATACCTAATTGAAGCGAACTGCCGTCTGGAAACACTAAGAACCTTTTACTTCTAGACAGGATCCGTGCATTCGTTTCATTTATCTCTGAACCATCATTCAGAGCACAATTTTCTTTACTACAGCCATCAGAGAATTCAGTATTTTTCGTACGTAGCACAACTAATAAACCACATAAAAATATGACACTGCTAATTTTTATATACATTTTTAATCTGTGCAACAACCTGTAAATGTTTAAATTTGATGCGATTGGCGTGAAAATAAAAATGCAAAATCGAACTTCCAGTTGGAAAACTTAAAATGAACTACACCGTTTAACACTGTATAGTGTAGACGCAAATATGTATAAATGAAAGAGCAATTAACATGTTTTGTGTCAATGCTTACAGTTATTTCGTGTTAGAAAACTTTAAATAAAAGGTAAAAACAAAAAATAATAATCAAGATATCACGTCATGAAATAATACGTGACATTAGAATCACGAGGCAGTTGTGACGAACTCTAAGGAACATGGTTCAGTAGGAATAAAATATTTTTTGTAATGCATAACATGTATAAAACTCTTTGAAATTAAATTTTATTTATTTGTAATCACATACATAGATGATTTAATGGAATTCTTTAAATACTGCATACTCGATTTACTAATGTACTAAATGTAAGGAACTACAGAAAATAATTAATTTATTATTATACTTATTACAAATTAAACATTATAAAAGAAAAATTAAGATTTATTAAGAAATAAATTAATAAGCCCAGTTTCGATACATATATTAATAGTTATCCAAGATGGAAGCTTCGAGATTCAACTGCAATTAAATAATAGAACTATTACTGTTTTGCAAAACATACTTTGTACAAATATACATAAAAAACAAATCTAAAAGTAAGTAATAAGAGAATAGCATTACAACACACAATCAAATTAAAAAATTTCTTATCTTGAAAAACAATCTAATATTAACAAAAAAAAAGTAATCTAAAAGTAGGTAATAGCGAAACATTAAGAAAAAAATCACACCTGAATAAGGCTTAAATGAAATGAACGTAAGAAGATAATACAAAATTGATGAAATACTAATTATACATAAGTAGTTTCAGTAGGTTATACGTTAAACAAGGAACTTTAGTAATTAATAAACGGCGTGTCGACATAGTTTGAACTTCCGTAACAGTTAGAATACAAGTCGTCAAAGGATAGTGCTACTGGATGCATTATGAAATTGCCTTAATTAGTTTTAGTGTTGATACATAAAAACTGCTTACAAAATCTAATTTATAATTAACATATTAAACTAATTTAATATATAATTTGCATATCGATACTATACAATAACTTACTAATGATGTTATTATATATGGTGATGATTGACTGCCTCGTTGGTCTAGTAGCTTGATGTAAGGCCGCAGACCCGGAGGTCCTGGGTTCAATTCCCAGGTCGTGCCAATAAAAAGATAATGGGTTTTTCTGTCAGAAAACTGTCAGCAGCAGCCCGGAGTCTGGAAGTTGGAAGTGTGTACACTCCCGTGCCTCGGAAAGCACGTAAGCACTTTGGTCCTGCGCCTGAATTCTTTCCGGTCGTGTCGGATTGCCGTCCCATCGTATTATGAGAGTTAGGGAATATATAATGCACCTGTGTTTATGCACACACATGTGCGTAGTTGGCTAATCTCTCTTGATATTTGCCGCCGTGGCTGAAATCGGTCAGAAGGACATTATTTTATGGTGATGATAAGAAACAACGCAGGTGCTTTTTGTTTTTGGCTAGAAATAATATACCACATTCACTTTAACTTCATCCGATTACATACTGGTGGTAGGGCTTTGTGCAAGCCCGTCTGGGTAGGTACCACCCACTCATCAGATATTTTACCGCAAAACAGCAATACTTGATATTGTTGTGTTCCGGTTTGAAGGGTGAGTGAGCCAGTGTAATTACAGGCACAAGGGACATAACATCTTAGTTCCCAAGGTTGGTGGCGCATTGGCTATAAGCGATGGTTGACATTTCTTACAATGCCAATGTCTAAGGGCGTTTGGTGACCACTTACCATCAGGTGGCCCATATGCTCGTCCACCTTCCTATTCTATTAAAAAAAAAATTAGTCAACTATAAATGTCGGTGAATAAAAGTAGATTTAAGGTTAATGTGAAACTGTATTTGCGCCTTGGTAAGACACGTACACGACAAGTAAACGGTGAAGGTAAACGGCATAACTCTCTATTATGCTGCCCACAACTCTCCTTGTGTCACATATACTGTCATCTCTCATCGTGTCTATAGATCATTATGATAATAAGTGAAATATATTTATTTTATTATATGATTTTTTTATATAATTTACTTATAAATCAATTTTAATGTTTCTTACATATCTGCCTAGCATCCCGTGATGGTGACATTATTATTTTTTATTGACTTCCGATGAAATTAAATAAAAGTAAATTAACAAGCTTAATACTAAAATTTTCATGCTATGCTTCCAGATTTGATTTTTTAAAAGAATTAATTCCTACTTCAAGAAGCAATAAACGGTGTTTCCTGATTGTTCGAGTTCTCGTTGCAATTAGGATACAATTGGTCACAAGGCTCCGTTGCTGAAAACGCTGCATCGTATTCTTCATCAACATCATCAATTGAATTACTTTTTGGTAATCTATAAAAAAATAAATTTCGTTTTAGTTTTTGTTTTAATTATATATTATTCAATAATAAATTAATTTTAAGTTTAAAAATGATTGGATTAATTATTTTCACCAGCACAAAACAAAAGAAATAGATATAAAATGATAAAAATAAAGTTACAGTTATGAAATTACTAGAAAAACTTGAATATATATAATTCAAAAAGTTCGTTAAATATTTCATATCAATATTCATAAACGTGATTAAATTACTGATTAGATTATAAATTATATAAAAATTATTTTACTACACAGAATTCCCGAAAAAAGCGAAAGCCAACAAATCGGAATATCTCAATCAGGATTCCAATTTCAAACTTTAGATATCACATAGTAATTAAATATTAACAATGTTTGAAGAGACAATCAAAACTGACAAATGTAATTGTGTAATCAGAACCAGGGGCACATAATGTTGAATATGTAAACATACATAAATGCAACTGTCTCCCTTCCAAGTTAATTCCAACTAGGTTAACTCAATTAAACTGCAAATTCATTAAACATTCAAAAGTATAACCAGGCCGTGACCTCATTCATATAGCGAAATCCTTGATGATCGTTTTTCATTCAAATTAATCATATTAGAAAATTCTTGGATCGTAAACTTTTTTTAAAATCGCTGTAGTAAATTTAAATTATCTCTTAATATATTCTATATTAAAATTCGTAAATAAGTTTTGAAAATCCACAAACCCGAATTCGAGAATCTTTCCTCAAAAGGAGATGAGGACTAGCCCAGTAGTGGGAAATTTACAGGCTACTTTACTTTCAATAGAATATATTAAAAAAATATATCTAACCCTTAACCAGATGTTATATTCCTTTTTATTATTATAAAATCACCTAAAGCTTTACATTGATGAAAAAACTAAAACTAGACTATATATATTATGAGGATATAAAAAACAGACTAGAAGAAATTGTATTAAGGACATACATAAATACCTATACATAAAACAACGCTTTCATATAATCTTTGCACATTTCCTCCAAGTACATGGATACTTTTAAACATAACATAAGACTCACGTGAACACCGCTCTCATTATTTCCTGGAGGAAAGCGCCCTGTGGACTGGTTTGTGTCTGGCCGATTAAGCACAATGTCTTCAACAAACAGTTTCTTCCATCAGACCCTAGTCTAAAAAATTTTGAATTAAAAAAAAATACTAAATAGAAAATGAGATGGCTCAATGTTTATAATACAATTTATTTAAAAATGATTGGTTGAAATTTGAACAAGACTGAGTGACCATGTGTCTAATGTGTGTTTATAATTCATCTCGTTCTTGGTGTTAAAGAAAAACGTCATGAGGAAATCTGCTTGCCTCAAAATTCTGGAATATGAACCATCAGCCCACCCTGGAACAGCGTGGTAACCTTTTCCTCAAAAGAAGTTAATTTTATTTTATAAAAGTAGATAGGTGCCACGGTGCAAATGAGCCACCCAATGATGGGATCACCCTCGTTTATCTTTGGAAAATCTATAAAAAAATCAAAGTAAATATTTTAACATATAAAATACTTTTCAAAAAAAGCCACATACCCATCGAACAGAGCCTCTATTTGCTGGTATAGTCTCGCTCGACTACTCCTATGAAAGTCGACTCTATCCAAATGCGCACCTTTTAAAAACTCTCGTGTGTGTTTCGAAGCGTGCATCTGTTTTCTGTCTATTTTAAATTCTGGGGATACCATTTCGTCCACGCTACGCTTCGCAAACGCTGGATTTACTATGAATTTCCTGAGATAAATCGGTTACATTTAAATGTGTTTTACAAAACAAGACCTTCTGCATTGGTAATAAAAACAAATTTAGTTTTTTTGTAAATGTTTGCAAAAGATACCATATTTTTTCTCATGGCAAACAGCACCCTGACAACGATTTTGTTATTATAGATTTATCGCTTGTAGTAAACAAACACGTTACAAAGGCTTGTTAGGAAAGGAGAAAGAAAGTGTACAAAGCATGATCTAATATATTTAGTCCTTCAAATAACTTTTTGTGTGTATAATATAAAGATGTAATTCTGCAGAGACGCGATTCAGTCCCAGTCTTTTGAACACGTGAATTTAACCAAAGGTTGCGGGGTTCAAATCCAAGGAATCACTACATAATTTACATGTACTTGATGTGCATGGGTCGGTTGAAATTCTATCACACGTGTGTCTACTAACCCTCAATAGAGTAGCGTGACGGAGTGAGCACCAAAGTCTTTATAGCTGTGGTTGTATATACTTTAATTAATGTAACATTCGTTCGCAAAATCTTATTTCAATAGTACTTTTATTTGTTTATATTTCACTACCTTGTCAAATACAAATTTATATTATATTATTACTATATTAACACATCAAATGATAATTTATAATATATATGCATAACTTTAACTAAAACTCAATTAACAGTATGTATTAATTAATACATATTATCTTTAATTTTATCAATTTCTAATTATAATATCATACTTTTTAATTACATCAAAATATAATAATAAAATTACGGGAAGTTATAATTTCCAAGTTATAATAAGGCAATATCCCAAATGAATTAAATCTTATATAAGAAATATGATATTAAAAATATATTAAAAGTATTTTACCTCTTATAAGGAGCCTTATGAATAATTTTTCCGTCATAATCCGTGAAATATATATTTTTTGTGTCCATCCTTCTATGAAGAGGGTCGGCTCTATGATTGAAGGGAGAATATGGATCTTGAGGGAGCTCGTACGCCAGAGCAGCCGTGTTCCCCCATAAAAATATATCCCCTATAGTTGTTAAAGCTGGATATGTCGTGCAGAAAACTGAAATACAAAAGCAATATTTAATCTTTCTATTTGATATGAAGGTTTTAGTTCATTAAATAATAATTTAAGGAAATAATTAAAATATTTAAGGAATTATATATGTATATTTGTAATGAGTTAATTAAGCCTTTCCATTCGATACCCAACACGGCAAAATTATTATTTTTTGAAGTTCATGACTTTTTGTGCTCTAGAGGGTTCCTTATTAACTAAGCACTTGTCGAATTACGATAAGTATAATGGCTTGGAAGTTATGAGAGAACAAGTAAACAATGTATGTGTACGCCAGTCAAAATTATAACTCTCCTTTTTACTTGTAAAAAAGCTTTATATAGAAATGAAGTGATAGTGAAATGTGTTGAAATATTATTCTCAGTAGTCTTCGTAGTCAAATTTATTCGAGTTTAAGTGATTGCTATCGTTTTTGTTTCGTATAT